>NW_027195225.1:112500-212500 GCF_038502225.1 Cherax quadricarinatus
GGAAAAATCAAGGGAGAAACTGACCACATACAGGCAGGATCCAGAGTCACAGAGGGTGAGGCAATGGGAGGAAGAAAGGGCAAAATCAGTGTTTATCCATGGGCTTCAGGAGAGAGAGGAAAGGACACACACTGAAAGGAAGCAGGAAGAAGGAAAGGAGATTGAGAAAATCATCACGGAAATAGGTGAAGAGATGGACGAGATTGTAAATTTTCAGAGAATAGGGGGGTACTCGAAGGGGAGAAACCGACCAATCAAGCTGATTCTCAGGACGGAAACAGTGCGGAACAGGATCCTCCAAGAGAAACCACGATTGAAATACTCGGAAGAGTACAAGAGGGTGTTCCTAGACAGAGACAGAACAAAATCAGAACGACAGCAGCTGAGGGAGAGGACAAAAAAACGAAAGGAGCTAGGAAAAGAGACAAGGAGGGAATCAGCAGAGGTCAGTCAGAGCAGGACAGAACAGCAAGGGCAAGCACACACACAACTACTCTCAGAACCATACAACCTATCACACCATCCCAACACACACTACAATCCATACCCACAGCCTCTGTGAAAATTTGTGTGGGCTGCCTCCAAGTGAGTCGCCTACCCTGGAAAACTCTGTTGACACCGAGTTCTGAGGTGGGTACCTCAGCCTCACAAGTGGCTTATAGGACAGATTTTCACAAATGATTGGTATTGCAAGAAACCTCGCCTGCATGCACGTATAAAGGGCTAACTTACTTGGTGTTGCAGCATATATCCTGATCTTCAACTTCCTAAGCCTAGCTTTAGCCCCCTTGGACTTCCCCTTGGGAACCACGTGCAACCAGGAGCATTAATTCCTGCAATATTCAATCGTTATTAGTGTCCTGCCTGCACCTCAGAAATTCCTATATCCAAGAGGGTATGTATCCCCTAGTATAACTATGCAGACACAGACGCTAGCTTCAGACGACTCTGAGACGCTGGTACTTACTGGGCATACTCTCTCTGTAGCACGCCGAGCCCTCAGTTAACTCAATCCACAATCTCCTAAGTCACTGGCCAGATCCTACGGGAAAAGGTGAATATCTCGTCTTACTGTATGGGCTGATGGAGGAGATCATCTACGGTACATCGAGGTGTCTCAACCAGATTTCCCCAGGTCTCAGATGTGAAGACACGTGGGGGCGCCGCCTGATGTTCACGGCACGTCTTGTCCAGTCGAAGTCTATCGTAAGAAGGACGCTATTCTGTCTTTGTGACCTGCGCCCCGCCATTCAAGCTAGGGCTGCCAGTTCTCCCTAGCTAACTTATCCTAGTGTTTGCCTACATTATCGGCCTATTACTACCTATGTTAAGGTCTTAGGTCTACTCTATCATTATCTACAGATGCCTTAGTAAACCTAATATTAGTGTATTACCAGTAAACCTACCTACTCCTTCCCTGAAGAGTAAATCTATAAATTAAATAAGCTTACCAACCGCCAACCAGAGAATGCCTTGCTTGTTTGGGAGGGTTTAAGGGTCGCTCGGCTCAGACGACCAGACGCTCATGCTGGATCTGAGCTGTGGAACTATTTGGACCAAATAAATTTCCACATCCTCCCGCCGGCGAAGGTAGGCGCTAAGTCTAGATCAAGTCTGCCTCCCGCAGGCCCCCCCAGTGGGCCCTGGACTCGAGCGCCGTTCGACGGGTCGTCCGGCCGCTCAGCTCGCTCAACCTCTGGTCTGATTTCTCATGTCCCGGTCCCACCGTGTGGACCTCGAGAGGCAAAAGCCTGTTGATGGGTCTTATAGTCTCAACACCGTTCATTCTCACTTTCACCATTCTCAACCGCCCAGCCTTGTCTGGGTGGGTTGACACTACCAGGCCAAGAGGCCAGTATGCCCTCGGTGCCTCGGATTCTACCAGCACCAGGTCCCCTTCACTTAGCATCATCTTATTCGCCTCGGGGTCGGCACCATAGAAATGTTCTCGCAAGGTTGTCAAGTAATCCCTGCGCCACACCTGGTTCCATTTGTCCAGGATGTTCACCAGTCTGTTGTGACTCCTGTGCAGTTCTTCATTGATGGGGGGACCATCTGGCCCATAATAATCCAGCTCCTTGGAAGACTGACTCAAAATTGCGGGGAAGGGCTCAATCCTTCTTCCAAACAGCATGTGATTGGGGGTGAGAGCTTCTTGCTCGTCAATCCCATTTTGTACGTAGGTCAGAGGCCTGTTATTAACTCTTGCCTCTATCTCAACTAACACTGTCCTCAGTTCATCACAGCTCACCCTCCTGCCGTGCAAGACCTTCCGAATGCACCCTTTGACTGTGCCCACCATGCGTTCATAGAATCCCCCTTGCCAGGGTGCCCTGGGAGCTATGAACCTCCACTCGCACTCTATTCTCTTCAAGTGTTCTCGTACTTCTCCGTTGTCCCTAAGATTCCTGAAAACTTTATCGGCCGCCCTAAAGCTTGTGCCATTGTCCGAGATAATCAATCGCGGGCACGAGAATCTGGCAGTAAACCTTCCTGAACAACTTCACGAAAGTCTCTGTCGTCATATCTTCTGCCAACTCCAAATGCACCGCTCGAGTAGTGGCACAGGTAAACAGGCAGACATATACTTTCT
Organism: Cherax quadricarinatus; assembly: GCF_038502225.1. NCBI lineage: Eukaryota > Metazoa > Arthropoda > Malacostraca > Decapoda > Parastacidae > Cherax > Cherax quadricarinatus. The sequence goes on from NW_027195225.1 coordinate 115,094, forward strand.
GAGGGCCCTCCTTAACGTCTCCTGGGTTCTTCAATGTGATAGCCCCCGTATAGTCTATTCCTACAGTCTCAAAGGGCCTGTCACTATGTACCCGCTCCTGAGGCAGCGGTGGTGGACCTGGGTAGGGTAGGGTCCTCCCATCGTACCGCCGGCAGACCGTGCAACTCTTTAGCACCCTTTTGACGGCAGCTCGACCCTTCAGTACCCAGTAATTCTGACGTAGGCAGGTGAGGGTATCTCCAAACCCCCCATGTAAGGTCCTCTGATGGGCATCTTGTATCAATAGCTCTGTCGCCCATCCCTCCTTTCCCAGCAGCACGGGATGTTTGGCCCCATAGCTGAGCTCAGAGTTTTGTATTCTTCCCCTGCATCTTATTAGCCCCGCATGATCTAGGAACAATCCCAATGAGTGAACCAATTTGCTGTTCCCTGAGTCGTCATCGTTGGACACGCGTCCTGACGCCATAACCTGCTGCCGGGTCGCAAGTACTTCCAGCACTCCTGGAAACCTCCCCCTTTGGTACTGCCTTATCCAATATTCTCTGGGACCCACTAGAGACAACTGTCGACCCTGGCTTACCTTGTCATGCAGCTTCCTCACGAATCGAAATACCATTTCTGTGACTCCTATAAGTTTTCTCCACGAGGAGTAGCGCCTGGGGTCAAATAATTCAGTGTCGTGTTCCCCCGCAAAATGTACTATGCTGCTGATTGTCTCCACGAATTTCTGCTCCGGCCAGCAATCCCTTGCCGGTAACCAGTCTGGGCCTTTGAACCAAAGCTCGCTTTTACTCAACTTTCTGTGTGTCACCCCTCGGCTTATCAGGTCGGCTGGGTTTTGATCTGTAGGCACATACAGAATTGTTGACGTTGACTGTAGTTCCCGTATCTCCTTTACCCGATTCCTGACATAGGGGAGCTTAGACCTGTCATTCTGGACCCACTGTAAGGCCACCTCCGAGTCTGTCCATACATAGGTGTGTGTCACCCTCAGATTACTTAACACCTCCTCTACGTACTTACCCAGTCTTGCTCCCAGCAACATCGCCGTGAGCTCTAGCTTTGGGATCGAGCAATCCTTCAGGGGTGTCACCCGCGCACGACTGGTGACCAGATTGACTTGGTCCCCGGCCACCAAATACGCTACTGCCCCATAGGCCCTGGAGGAGGCGTCACAGAAGACGTGCAAGTCATAATCCCGCCCGGTGCACCCGATGGACCTGGGGAATGTGAACTCGTGCAATTCCGCTAGGTCTTTGTTAACCAGATCCCACTCCTGGCAGACTGTTTCTGGCAGTGGGTCGTCCCAACCTAGGTTCAGCTCCCAGGTCTGTTGTACTAGCATCCTCCCTCGAATGGTGATGGGTGTCAACAAACCCAAAGGATCGAAGGCAGTCTGCACTTTGCTCAGCAAAGACCTCCTGGTCAGCTTCCCTTCCCCATCAGGCTTCCTCTTTAGCCTAAGTCTGTCTTCCTTGATTTCCCACTCCAGTCCCAACACCGATGTTACCTCAGGCACTGAGTAGCCAGTATAGTCACGTTCCACCATGCCCCGCAACGTTGGATTGTTTGTCACCCATTCTCTCAATGGCATGTTAGCCGAGAGCATCTCCTGATTAGACTCTCGGTAAATATCCATCAACAGCCTTTCATCTGAGGTGGTACCCTGCATGTTGTCTACATAAAATAGGGTCTTCAGTAATTCTTTAAGCGGGCTGTTACAGTTCACAAGGTGGTAGTCTATGGTAGCCTGTAATAGGAATGGTGAACTAGTGGCACCAAACAACACTGCCCTGAATCTATAGGTATCATACCCTTGCTTGGGCATCTCCCTGTTAGCCAACCACAAGAACCTTGTGTAGTCCCTATCCTGTGGCTGCAACCCAATACGTAGGAAGGCTTTGCTAATGTCTGCCGCATAGGCGTACTGTTCCGTCCTGAATCTCAACAACACATCTGCTAATTTCTGCGTCAGGGAGGGCCCTGTGAGCAGACAGTCGTTCAACGATGGCTCTCGGGGACTCGCCTGCGAGCTGCAGTTGAAGACTACTCTGATGGGAGTGGTTACCGACTCCTTGGTGACTGCCATGTGTGGAAGATAATGGGTGTTTTCCCCAGGGCTGGCATTGGGCACTTTCTCGATGAACCCAAGGGCCAGCTGTTCCTTAATAATATCATCATATTTCCCCACCAGACCCTTCTTGGTCAGGTTGTTCACCAATGAATTCAACTGACCACGTGCCCTCTTGAAATTAGTGGGCAGCGTTGGGTGGCCCGGTTTCCATGGGAGTCGCACCCAATACTGTCCGTCCCTGAACTGCACATGGTTCAAGTAATCTCGATACGTCTCTTCGTGTTCGGGGGGCGGCTGGTCACCTTTAATCCCTACTACATCCAGGTCCCATAGTTTATGGACCGGCTCACTGTCGGATATGCCAACTTGCGCCTCTGACAGGCCTTCGTGCACACCAATCCGCATCACCAGTACAGCCTCAGTCGCTGTAATACCAGAGCCCTCCTTTCCCGGGGTCGCAGGGAAGTGAGCTGGTATTCTGCCTCCTACGATGTACCCCGCTGGAGTCCTGTACAGGCCCACACCTTCTTTGATAACCCTTCTCGTAGACACGAACTCGTCTAGGTAATCCCCTCCTACCAAGATGCCTACATTACTAACATTGTCTGTAGCAATGTCTGGTTCTGCTAGCTTCACACCCAACTCCCTCAAACGTTTGACTGCTGCAGCCAGTCCCCTAGTGGTAATGATATTGGGCAGCCTCTTCACCATCAAGGCTGAAATTTCCCGTCGATGCCCGGCTAACCTGACCGTCACATTGACTACTGGATAAGACCTGCGTGGGACTTCCCCGCCAAACCCTTCCACCTTCATGTCAACTTTACCAACTGTCTCCAGCTTCAACCTAGTGGCTAGACTCTCCGCTATGAAGGATCTCTGTGCCCCACTGTCGAAGAACAAACGGGTTGTTTCAGACTTCTTCCCGTTCGCGACCACCGCCATTATGGTGGGCAAGGCCACCGAGCCTTGAAACTGCTCACCAGAACAAATTCTCGGTGCCGTACTCACCACACTCATCGCCACTTCTGACTTGTTCTTGCTCTCCGCCCTTTCTTGCGGTTTGCTCTCCTTAACTTGTGCTAATCCGGCATCATTAGGACACAGTGCACTGTGGTGCTTTCCCTTCCGGCAGCCCCGACACTCCCTGAGCATGATGTTACAGTCCCTGGCAAAATGTTCTCCACAACACTTGAAACAAAGTCTCAACTCTCTTTGCCGTTGAACCCTTTGGTTATAGGTGGTGAAGCTTGAACACCCTGAACTAGCGTGTTCTTCATCACAAAACACGCACCGTCTCATACTGGCCGCTTTGGTGGCTTCTCCCTTGGCCCTGTGGGTGGAGGGCTCGCCCTGGGCATAATACGTGCCTACTTTAGTGGGAGGTGGTTTAGGTCTATCTCTCGAATGTCTGGGGAAGTCGACCGACTTCTCCTTGGTAGGTAATTTCTCCCCCTGACCTATGCTCAGGTGAGATACGAGATCCCCTAACCCTTCAACAATTTGGTTTATCGTGAACCTATTCGTCCGATGTTTTAAGTGTAACTCATGCACTGTCGTGCTAGCCAGTTTCCTCTGAATCACCTGGCTAAGGATCCATTTTGAATCATTCTCATCATGCAAATCTCTGAAACTATTGGTCAAGCTCATAACCTCAATACGGAACTTCTCTAGACTTTGACGGTCATGTCGGCTAGCCTCTAGATCCAACAACCGATAAAGTATAGCTACCTTTATCTCCTCAGTGTTGCCAAACATGTCTTCTAATTGGTCTTTGGCATGTTGGTAATTAGTGTCAGTAATCGGGTAGTGCCGGACCAGATCTAAGGCTTTACCCTTGAGCTGCGACCGCAAATACTGCAACTTGACGGCATCTGACAAATCATTTCTGTCATCTATCTGGGCTCTAAACTGATCCCAGAAAGCAATGTACTCTGTTAAGGTTCCGTCAAACGTTGGTAAATTCAACTGGGGCAATCTGGGCAACACATTAACAGGCGTGCTGTTGTTCGTGTTCTTTGAAACATTTGCTGCCCCTGCTGTACCGGCCTTCAAAGTCTTTATTAACTGCCTGCAGAGTCTCATCTCTGCTTTACACTCTGCCCTTCGTTCGTCATAGTCTGTCCGTGCTACTTCGACCGTATATTCAGACTCACCTGTAGTATAGGCCTCTGTCTCATAAAGGATAAATGATCTCTCAAAGGCCTCCAGTCTTTGCTCCAAAGGTTTCAGGCAACTCTCTAGTTCCTCCCAGTCTACGTCCTGATCTTGCCTGGCCATACGACACTCCTCACATGCTTTGCTCAGGCGCCCCTTATAGGCTCCCATAGACCGCTTTAATTGACTTAGAGCTGGGACAGCTGGTACTGCATCTTCACCTACCATAGTTGCGGTTTAGTTAAGATCACAGTGCTAATTTGTATTTCAGTTAGCCCACCCCACAGCACAAACGGTATTAGGTGAGAATGAACGAGTCTCAAGGCTTCTCAACAAGCTTAACAATTCCCTTTATTAATTTGACTCTACTCTGAATCAAAAATGTACACTGTTAGCTCTCAAATCCCAATCAAAAATGTGTATCGATGTGAAAGCTTAATCTAGCACTCAACTGTACAATGCCAGCAAATAATTACAGGACTTAACCTAGTCTCAGGTGTAATTCACAAATCCCACATTAACATGAATCAAAGATGATGAAAATCACAATAAAGGTGCAGTATACAAATTAAAATCACTTGGTTAACACAAGTAAATTCAACAATTCAACTTGTGAAACAGTAAATAAATAATGTATGTAAACAGCTTGGCCTAACTGAGCCCCGCTTACTCTGTTTAGCGTGGATGGTTGGATAAGGTAAATCCTAACTTAGCTAGTGTGCTATAACTTAAACCTGGCTTTATAACTCCCTGTAAATAATAACTAGGTTAAATCTGTCCTAGCTACTATAACCTTTTGTAAATATTGCACAAGCCTAGCCTAACTGTGGCTACCTTGCAAATCCACTGTAAGTAATTAACACACAAGTCTCCTACTCTGGATTACTTGTAATCACTGTAAATAATTAAATTCACAAGCTTCTCTAGCCTACCTGGCCTGCCTGTAAATTACTGCAAATAACAACTTCTGTGTATAGTCAGCATGGCCTAGCCTCTGAGTAACTTTGACCTAGGTGTGCTAACTTAACCTAACTTTTTTAAACTGGTTCCTAACTGTGGCCTAGCTATGATAGCTTAACCTAACTCTGTAAAACTGGTTCTTAACTGTAGCCTAGCTATGATAGCTTAACCTAACTGTGGCCTAGCTATGATAGCTTAACCTAACTCTGTAAAACTGGTTCCTAACTGTGGCCTAGCTATGATAGCTTAACCTAGCTATTCCACATCCGGGTTTCGAAGGACCACTTTTGTGAAAATTTGTGTGGGCTGCCTCCAAGTGAGTCGCCTACCCTGGCAAACTCTGTTGACACCGAGTTCTGAGGTGGGTACCTCAGCCTCACAAGTGGCTTATAGGACAGATTTTCACAAATGATTGGTATTGCAAGAAACCTCGCCTGCATGCACGTATAAAGGGCTAACTTACTTGGTGTTGCAGCATATATCCTGATCTTCAACTTCCTAAGCCTAGCTTTAGCCCCCTTGGACTTCCCCTTGGGAACCACGTGCAACCAGGAGCATTAATTCCTGCAATATTCAATCGTTATTAGTGTCCTGCCTGCACCTCAGAAATTCCTATATCCAAGAGGGTATGTATCCCCTAGTATAACTATGCAGACACAGACGCTAGCTTCAGACGACTCTGAGACGCTGGTACTTACTGGGCATACTCTCTCTGTAGCACGCCGAGCCCTCAGTTAACTCAATCCACAATCTCCTAAGTCACTGGCCAGATCCTATGGGAAAAGGTGAATATCTCGTCTTACTGTATGGGCTGATGGAGGAGATCATCTACGGTACATCGAGGTGTCTCAACCAGATTTCCCCAGGTCTCAGATGTGAAGACACGTGGGGGCGCCGCCTGATGTTCATGGCACGTCTTGTCCAGTCGAAGTCTATCGTAAGAAGGACGCTATTCTGTCTTTGTGACCTGCGCCCCGCCATTCAAGCTAGGGCTGCCAGTTCTCCCTAGCTAACTTATCCTAGTGTTTGCCTACATTATCGGCCTATTACTACCTATGTTAAGGTCTTAGGTCTACTCTATCATTATCTACAGATGCCATAGTAAACCTAATATTAGTGTATTACCAGTAAACCTACCTACTCCTTCCCTGAAGAGTAAATCTATAAATTAAATAAGCTTACCAACCGCCAACCAGAGAATGCCTTGCTTGTTTGGGAGGGTTTAAGGGTCGCTCGGCTCAGACGACCAGACGCTCATGCTGGATCTGAGCTGTGGAACTATTTGGACCAAATAAATTTCCACAGCCTCCACCCAACATCGAGCTATAGAATCCCACAGTATGCCACCAGGTCTCCCACCCCCACAGGCCCCCCAAACCACAGTGTTGGAAAGGAAACTGAAGGTATGGTACACAAACGCTGATGGAATAACAAATAAGTGGGAGGAGTGGCACGAAAGAGTCAAAGAAGCATCACCGGACATCATAGCTCTTACAGAAACCAAGCTTACAGGTATGATAACAGATGCCATCTTTCCAACGGGATACCAAATCCTGAGGAAAGACAGAGGGAACAAGGGGGGTGGAGGAGTGGCGTTGCTGATCAAAAATCGCTGGAATTTTGATGAGCTGGAGAGAGGAGATAGCGGAGAAGAAAGTGATTACATAGTGGGAACACTTCACTCTGGAGGTCCCAAGGTGGTAATAGCAGTGATGTATAACCCACCACAGAACAGCAGGAGGCCAAGGCAAGAGTACGACGAGAGCAATAGAGCGATGGTTGACACACTGGCTAGAGTGGCCAGAAGAGCTCATGCATGCAGGGCAAAGCTCCTGATCATGGGTGACTTTAACCACAAGGAGATCGATTGGGAGAACTTGGACCCACATGGGGGCCAAGATACATGGAGGGCTAAGATGATGGAGGTGGTACTGGAGAACTTCATGTACCAACACGTAAGGGACACTACAAGAGAGAGAGGAGAGGATGAACCAGCAAGGCTGGACTTAGTATTCACCTTCAGTAGTGCAGATATCGAGGACATCACATATGAAAGACCCCTTGGGGCCAGTGACCATGTGGTTTTAAGCTTCGAATACACAGTAGAGCTACAAGTGGAGGGAGAAGCAGGAAGGCCAGGACGAATGAAGCCAAACTACAAGAAAGGGGACTACACAGGAATGAGGAACTACCTGAACGGGGTTCAGTGGGACAGAGAACTGGCAGGGAAGCCAGTTAATGAGATGATGGAATATGTAGCAACAAAATGCAAGGAGGCTGAGGAGAGGTTTGTATCCAAGGGTAACAGGAGTAATGAAAAAGCCAGGATGAGCCCATGGTTTACCCAAAGGTGCAGGGAGGCAAAAACCAAGTGTGCTAGGGAATGGAAGAAATATAGAAGGCAAAGGACCCAGGAGAATAAGGAGAACAGTCGTAGAGCCAGAAACGAATATGCACAGATAAGAAGGGAGGCCCAAAGACAATATGAAAATGACATAGCAGCGAAAGCCAAATCTGACCCGAAACTGTTGTACAGCCACATCAGGAGGAAAACAACAGTCAAGGACCAGGTAATCAGGCTAAGGAAGGAAGGAGGAGAGACAACAGGAAATGACCGTGAAGTATGTGAAGAACTCAACAAGAGATTCAAAGAAGTGTTCACAGAGGAGACAGAAGGGACTCCAGAAAGACGGAGAGGTGGGGCACACCACCAAGTGCTGGACACAGTGCACACAACCGAGGAAGAAGTGAAGAGGCTTCTGAGTGAGCTAGATACCTCAAAGGCAATGGGGCCAGATAACATCTCCCCATGGGTATTGAGAGAGGGAGCAGAGGCACTATGTGTACCCCTAACAACAATATTCAATACATCTATCGAAACAGGGAGATTGCCTGAGGCATGGAAGACAGCAAATGTAGTCCCAATCTTTAAAAAAGGAGACAGACATGAAGCATTAAACTACAGACCAGTGTCACTGACATGTATAGTATGCAAAATCATGGAGAAGATTATCAGGAGAAGAGTGGTGGAACACCTAGAAAGGAATGATCTCATCAACAGCAGCCAGCATGGTTTCAGGGACGGGAAATCCTGTGTCACAAACCTACTGGAGTTCTATGACATGGTGACAGCAGTAAGACAAGAGAAAGAGGGGTGGGTGGATTGCATTTTCTTGGACTGCAAGAAGGCGTTTGACACAGTTCCACACAAGAGATTGGTGCAAAAACTGGAGGACCAAGCAGGGATAACAGGGAAGGCACTACAATGGATCAGGGAATACTTGTCAGGAAGACAGCAGCGAGTCATGGTACGTGGCGAGGTGTCAGAGTGGGCACCTGTGACCAGCGGGGTCCCGCAGGGGTCAGTCCTAGGACCAGTGCTGTTTCTGGTATTTGTGAACGACATGACGGAAGGAATAGACTCTGAGGTGTCCCTGTTTGCAGATGACGTGAAGTTGATGAGAAGAATACACTCGATCGAAGACCAGGCAGAACTACAAAGGGATCTGGACAGGCTGCAGACCTGGTCCAGCAATTGGCTCCTGGAGTTCAATCCCACCAAGTGCAAAGTCATGAAGATTGGGGAAGGGCAAAGAAGGCCGCAGACGGAGTACAGTCTAGGGGGTCAGAGACTACAAACCTCACTCAAGGAAAAAGATCTTGGGGTGAGTATAACACCAGGCACATCTCCTGAAGCGCACATCAACCAAATAACTGCTGCAGCATATGGGCGCCTAGCAAACCTCAGAATAGCATTCCGACATCTTAATAAGGAATCGTTCAGGACCCTGTACACCGTATACGTTAGGCCCATATTGGAGTATGCGGCACCAGTTTGGAACCCACACCTAGCCAAGCACGTAAAGAAACTAGAGAAAGTGCAAAGGTTTGCAACAAGACTAGTCCCAGAGCTAAGAGGTATGTCCTACGAGGAGAGGTTAAGGGAAATCAACCTGACGACACTGGAGGACAGGAGAGATAGGGGGGACATGGTAACGACATACAAAATACTGAGGGGAATTGACAAGGTGGACAAAGACAGGATGTTCCAGAGATTGGACACAGTAACAAGGGGACACAGTTGGAAGCTGAAGACACAGATGAATCACAGGGATGTTAGGAAGTATTTCTTCAGCCACAGAGTAGTCAGTAAGTGGAATAGTTTGGGAAGCGATGTAGTGGAGGCAGGATCCATACATAGCTTTAAGCAGAGGTATGATAAAGCTCACGGCTCGGGGAGAGTGACCTAGTAGCGATCAGTGAAGAGGCGGGGCCAGGAGCTCGGACTCGACCCCCGCAACCTCAACTAGGTGAGTACAACTAGGTGAGTACACACACATACACACACCACACACACACACCTCACACACACACACCACACACACACACACCACACACACACACACCACACACACACACACACACACACACACACACACACACACACACACACACACACACACACACACACACACACACACACACACACATACACACACACCCACACACACCCACACACACCCACACACACCCACACACACCCTCCACCACTTGACACAAACACTTGACACAAACAAGTAACCCCCCTCCCCTAACCACCTCTCCCCCTTCCCTAACCACCTGGTCTGGTGGCTAAAGCTACCGCTTCACACTCGGAGGTTCCGGGTTCGATTCCCGGCGGGTGGAAACATTTCGACACGTTTCCTTACACCTGTTGTCAAAAACGAAAGGAGAAATGGGAGAAAATGAAAAAGGAGAGCAGAATAACCCAGGATCAAATGGAAGGACAAGCGCACCCCCCAGAAACACCGGCAGAAGGACTCCAGCCATGACACCCCCAAGACAACTGAGGAATCCAAACCAACCATTACACACCGATCCCTCTGTTTCCACCCCCCGCACCACAGTTACAGTATTAGAACAGAAGTTGAAGGTTTGGTACACAAATGCAGATTAACGAATAAACATGAGGAATGGCAAGAAAGAATCAGTGAGAAGTCCCCAGACATCATACAGAAACAAAACTCACGGAGACAATAACAGATGTAATCTTCCCACCAGGATACCAGATCATGAGGAAAGATAGAAGGGGCAGGGGGGGAGGTGGGGTTGCTCTGCTCGTAAAAAACAGATGGAAATTCGAGAAAATGGAAGGCATAGATGAGACGGGAGAAAGAGACTACATAGCAGGTACACTTCAGTCTGGGGAACACAAAGTGGTCATTGCAGTGATGTATAATCCACCACAAGAGAGGAATATGAAGAGGGCAACAGAGCAATGGTGGACACACTTGCTGAGGTGGCAAGAAGAGCTCACTCCAGCAGAGCAAAGTTGCTGGTTATGGGGGATTTCAACCACAGGGAGATTGACTGGGAAAACCTGGAACCACATGGGGGTCCCGAAACATGGAGAGCCAGAATGTTGGACGTGGTGCTGGAAAACCTCATGCACCAACATGTTAAGGACACTACCAGAGTGAGAGGGGAGGATGAACCAGCAAGATTGGACCTTGTGTTCACCCTGGGCAGCTCAGACATTGAGGACATCAAGTATGAGAGTCCCCTAGGAGCTAGCGACCACGTGGTTCTGTGCTTTGAATACATAGTAGAGCTGCAAGTGGAGAGAATAACAGGAGTTGAATGGGAAAATCCTGACTATAAAAGTGGGGACTACATAGGGTTGAAGAACTTCCTGCGGGAGGTCCAGTGGGACAGAGAACTGGCAGGAAAGCCAGTAAATGAAATGATGGAATTTGTAACAACAAAATGCAAGGAGGCAGTGGAAAGGTTTATTCCCAAGGGCAACAGTAACAATGGGAAGCCCAGAACGAGCCCCTGGTTTACCCAACGGTGTAAGGAGGCAAAAACAAAGTGCAATAGAGAATGGAAAAAGTACAGAAGGCAGAGAACACACGAAAATAGGGAGATCAGTCGCAGAGCCAGGAATGAGTACGCACAGGTAAGGAGGGAGGCCCAGCGACAGTATGAAAATGACATAGCATCGAGAATCAAGACTGACCCGAAACTGTTGTATAGCCACATCAGGAGGAAGACAACAGTCAAAGACCAGGTGATCAGATTAAGGACAGAAGGTGGAGAACTCACAAGAAATGATCAGGAGGTATGTGAGGAGCTGAACAGGAGATTTAAGGAAGTTTTTACAGTAGAGACAGGAAGGGCTGTGGGAAGACAGAACAGAAGGGAACATCAAGAGGGAATATACCAACAAGTGTTGGATGACATACGAACAACTGAGGAGGAGGTGAAGAAGCTCTTAAGTGACCTTGACACCTCAAAGGCGATGGGACCGGACATCTCCCCATGGGTCCTTAGAGAAGGAGCAGAGATGCTGTGCATGCCTCTAACCACAATCTTCAACACATCCCTTGAAACTGGGCAACTACCTGAGAAATGGAAGACAGCTAATGTAGTCCCCATATTTAAGAAAGGAAACAGAAACGAGGCACTAAACTACAGACCTGCGTCTCTGACATGTATTGTGTGCAAAGTCATGGAGAAGATTATCAGGAGGAGAGTGGTCGAACACCTGGAAAGGAACAAGATTACAAATGAAAACCAACATGGGTTCATGGAAGGCAAATCTTGTATCACAAACCTCCTGGAGTTTTATGACAAGGTAACAGAAGTAAGACACGAGAGAGAGGGGTGGGTAGATTTCGTTTTCCTAGACTGCAGGAAGGCCTTTGACACAGTTCCCCACAAGAGATTAGTGCAGAAGCTGGAGGATCAGGCGCATGTAAAAGGGAGGGCACTGCAATGGATAAGGGAATACCTGACAGGGAGGCAGCAACGAGTCATGGTACGTGAAGAGGTATCACAGTGGGCGCCTGTTACGAGCGGGGTCCCACAGGGGTCAGTTCTAGGACCAGTGCTATTTTTGATATATGTGAATGACATGATGGAAGGAATAGACTCTGAAGTGTCCCTGTTTGCAGATGACGTGAAGTTGATGAGAAGAATTAAATCGGACGAGAATGAGGCAGGACTGCCTTCTGGCTTCTCGAATTCAATCCAGCCAAATGCAAAGTCATGAAGATTGGGGAGGGGTAAAGAAGACCGCAGACAGAGTATAGGCTAGGTGGACAAAGACTACAGACCTCACTCAGGGAGAAAGACCTTGGGGTGACCATAACACCGAGTACATCACCGGAGGCACACAACCAAATAACCGCTACAGCATACGGGCGCCTGGCAAACCTGAGAATAGCGTTCCGATACCTTAATAAGGAATCGTTCAAGACACTGTACACTGTGTATGTTAGGCCCATACTGGAGTATGCAGCACCAATCTGGAACCCACACCTGGTCAAGCACGTCAAGAAGTTAGAGAAAGTACAAAGGTTTGCAACAAGGCTAGTCCCAGAGCTCAAGGGAATGTCGTACGAGGAAAGGTTAAGGGAAATCGGACTGACGACACTGGAGGACAGAAGGGTCAGGGGAGACATGATAACGACATACAAGATACTGCAGGGAATAGACAAGGTGGACAGAGATAGGATGTTCCAGAGAGGGGACACAGGGACAAGGGGTCACAACTGGAAGCTGAAGACTCAGACGAGTCACAGGGACGTTAGGAAGTATTTCTTCAGTCAGAGTCGTCAGGAAGTGGAATAGCCTAGCAAGTGAAGTAGTGGAGGCAGGAACCATACATAGTTTTAAGAAGAGGTATGACAAAGCTCAGGAAGCAGAGAGAGAGAGGACCCAGTAGCGATCAGTGAAGAGGCGGGGCCAGGAGCTGAGTCTCGACCCCTGCAACCACAATTAGGTGAGTACAATTAGGTGAGTACTACCAGCTGCACCAGTGTATGACAACAGCAGCCGCAGCCGCAGCCGCAGCAAGCAGCAACAAGGCTGCTCCTATATCTTGCCTTCCCCTGGGCCTATCCGAACTCCAGTGATGGCCAAATTTGCAAGTACTGCTGCAACAACATGCAAGGAACCCATAGTGACATAAAAACTGACTGTGACGACAACGAAATGGACTAAATATGACAAAAGAGGGACCGGCATTCAAGTACCAGACCTGCTGCCAGACGTGAACCAGACATGAGATGTTTTCCACTCCAATGAAAGAACTGACCTCCATATCAACTGCACCAGTGTTCAACGGGAAGACAACATGGCAGAAAACCTGATCAACTAAATCTCCAAGGAAATGACAGGTCTGTAGGACTTTAGGACTTTTTTCTTCAGTGCCAAACGAGGGAAAGAATTGAGCCTTTAAACATGGCTGACCGGCATCCAAACAGCAGCTACTGCCAGACGTACAACTAGCGAAGTGAAATTCTCATCTTTACTGACGTTCATCTGTTGACAGTAGCATCATATCTGTACCACCATCATGTCACCTGTACCAGTGCTAATGAGAGGGAAACACAGGAGACATCGTCAAATCAACAGTACAAAACTCCAAGGTTATAGGACGGTTATCCTTCAGTGACAGTCGTGGGAAAGAAGTGAATAGTTAAATAGTCAAGGTTAATGTTTTTGTAGCTGACCTATATTCAGCTGACCAGTGTACAGTGAGAGAATCATAGCAGAAAACGCCAAATGTATCTATAAACTCAAGGAAAGTCAGGTTGTAGGTGGCGTTTACTCCCCTCAGTGTTTTAAAAATGGCTGAGTCAGCAGACCAGGTCAGGCTGTCAACACGACACAACCCCCAATAAATGGAATTGAGGGGGATTTGGAAGGATAAATCCATTGATTAAATCTTTCTGGTCTACCAGAATGGAAAGGAGTTAGAAGTTAATTGGGGAAGCCAGACTGTGAAGTGAGGTGGGAAGGGGAGTGTGTAATAAGGGGTTAACTGTAAGGGGTTTGTGAAGTTAAGGGAAAAGTGAGCAGTGAAGAGGGTTTTGAAGAGGAAATTTTACTAGTAATTCAGTGGTGATTGCTAAAGCAGATACTAAATGTACTAGGGACTGGAAAAGAGAAATAAATATTATTGTATATGAGTAAAAGAGCGAAGAGTGAAAATGGCAGGCATTAGGGGGGTACAGGCTGCCGCAATAATTATATTTATCTTTCTTCTTCAATTCCATGAAGAAAGAAATCAGTCATGGAGGCTGGAATGGAATAACAGTGAATGGAATAACAGCGCCCTGGACAGTAAAAGCCCAACAGTTGCCATCCTACCAGAAAAATAAATATCACTATCGCCGCAAGGTATGGCAACACCGCATACCCAAACAAAAACAGTGGCAGTTTAGTTAGTTAGTTTAATATGTTTATTATGCACCCCATACCCATCCTGTGGGCGGTAGTCAAAAGATTACAGAGGTACATAATGGGTCCAGGGACTGGGCCTCAAAGTTTTCATAGCTGAGCAAGTTACAGAGGTAATGAATTCACAATTTATAAAGGCAATGAACTCACAATTTACAAAGGTAATGAACTCCAGGTAGGTCTAGTCACAATCATGACAAGTTACAAAGGTATTTACAGATTACAGAGGTACACAATGGGTCCAGGGACCAGGCTCCAAAGTTTTGATGGCTGAACTAGGTACAAGGTAATGAACTCACAAGTTACAAAGGTAATGAATACTGTAAGAATGGTTACCTACGTTTATACATGGCTACAATCATGAACAAATTTTAGAGTAATGAGCAATTCACACTTCCACACCCGGTCACAACTGTAGTGAGTTATTGGTGCAAATGTTGATTGCTGAGTCTCTCTCTCTCACACACACACACACACACACACATACAAATTCATACACACACACACATAAACACACACACACACACACACACACACACACACACACACACACACACACACACACACACACACACACACACACACACACACACACACACATACACAAACTCATACACACACACGCACACACACTCATACACAGAGAGAGAGAGAGGATCCAGTAGCGATCAGTGAAGAGGCGGGGCCAGGAGCTGAGTCTCGACCCCTGCAACCACAATTAGGTGAGTACAATTAGGTGAGTACACACACACTCACACACACACACACTCATACACACACACACACACACACACACACACACACTCATACACATACACACAAACACACACACACACACACACACATCTCCACAGGCACATCTGAAGCGCACATCAACCAAATAACTGCTGCAGCATATGGGCGCCTAGCAAACCTCAGAACAGCATTCCGACATCTTAATAAGGAATCATTCAGGACCCTGTACACCGTGTATGTTAGGCCCATATTGGAGTATGCGGCACCAGTTTGGAACCCACACCTAGCCAAGCACGTGAAGAAACTAGAGAAAGTGCAAAGGTTTGCAACAAGACTAGTCCCAGAGCTAAGAGGTATGTCCCACGAGGAGAGGTTAAGGGAAATCAACCTGACGACACTGGAGGACAGGAGAGATAGGGGGGACATGATAACGACATACAAAATACTGAGAGGAATTGACAAGGTGGACAAAGACAGGATGTTCCAGAGATTGGACACAGTAACAAGGGGACACAGTTGGAAGCTGAAGACACAGATGAATCACAGGGATGTTAGGAAGTATTTCTTCAGCCACAGAGTAGTCAGTAAGTGGAATAGTTTGGGAAGCGATGTAGTGGAGGCAGGATCCATACATAGCTTTAAGCAGAGGTATGATAAAGCTCACGGCTCAGGGAGAGTGACCTAGTAGCGATCAGTGAAGAGGCGGGGCCAGGAGCTCGGACTCGACCCCCGCAACCTCAACTAGGTGAGTACAACTAGGTGAGTACACACACACACACACACACACACACACACATGCACATATGTGGTAATGCTTTATTTACAGCTAGCAAAGTCAGGGTATTTCTCCAGAATGGTCTGTAATATACCACTATGGATAAAATACTTAGCCATTTCTTGAACACTTCTGAGTACATAATGACGCAGGGTGTGACAATAATCCATCTGGCTCTTATTGTAGCGCTCTTAAGTGGTGATATCTAAATTAATCCAGGACCTCAAACTATTGTGCAGAGGCAAAACAGACAGATAAATGACGGTGATAATGACGGTCTAGTAGCTAGGAATGATAACCTTAACTCCATATGTAATGCATACATAGGTCAATGTGAGACAATACAGCCATTATTATCTCAAACACTACCAAACAGGTGCATACACTGTACTAAAGTACGCATGAAAAACAGAAAAGGCACCTTATGTAAAATGTGTAAGGGGTGGGTGCATGATGGATGTATGTACAATTATAGCAACGGTGCCAGAATTCATTTTGTGTGTAACAAATGCACTTTGGCACAGTTACCCTTTAGCAGTGATGACATTGATTTACCTAATTTTAATACAAATGACCCATTGCCATATATTGATGATTATGATTGTTTTATGAAAACAGGCCTTCACTTTATTCATGTCAGTGCAAGATCACTTCTTCCTAAATTGGCAGAGATTAGGATTCTAGCTAACAAAATTAGGGCGGCAGTTATAACCATCTCTGAATCTTGGTTGGATGATACGGTGACTGACGACGAGGTCAAAATAGAAGGTTACAATATAAAACGCTTAGATAGGAACAGAAAGGGTGGTGGAGTATGTGCCTACATTAGAAATGACTTAGCTTACAACCCAAGACCTGATTTAAATAACAATAAACTGGAGATTCTATGGTTTGAAGTGCTGCTTCCCAAGACCAAACGTATCTTAGTAGGAACTAGTTACCGCCCTCCTACCCAGGACTAGTTCTTAGAAGACTTTTCCAGAGTCTTGTCCGGAGTTGAAAACAATTGCGAGACAATAATACTGGGCGACTTCAACATCTCTTTTCAGCAGCAAAATAACGGGCTATGCAAAAGGTATAAGCAAATTCTAGGATTAAATAGTTACACTCAACTAATTAATGTACCAACCCGATCACACAGTTCTCAGCCACCCTAATTGACCACATACTTTGTAACCGCTCTGAGAACATTAGTCAATCAGGCGTCATTACCACAGGTCTTAGTGATCATTTCATCATTTACTGCACCAGGAAAAACCACTAGGGATAGGATAGGCCTACACAGGACAATAAAAATGAGGCCAACTAGAAACTACAGTAAAGAAACACTGGTAAATAGGCTACACAATTGTGACTGGACAGAGATAACAAGTTGCACGGACGTAAACGATGCCTGGGAAAAATTCAAAACAATGTTCACTACCATTCTTAATAATATTGCACCAGTTAAAGAGGTTAGGATTAAACGAAGAACTGAACCCTGGATGAATGCTGAGATATTAGATAATATGAAATTCAGAGACCAGCTGCTAAAAAGATTTAAAGCAAACAGACAGGATATTGCAGCACTAAATGAATTCCAAAGGGTGAGGAACAGAGTACAGAGGCTTATAAAAGGAGCAAAGGCAAAGCACTATTGCTCAAAAATTGAAGAGTATAAGCATAACCCCAGAAAGCTCTGGCAACAACTAAAACAGTTGGGGTATAGCCATAAGCCAGTAGATAGGTCTAACATAGTACTCACTATCGATAATGAGGTATGCCACGAAACATCTAAGGGGGGAGTGCTCTCAAGCGCTCTCAAGAAAAATTCGAAAATTTATGAAAATGAGTTATTCATATAGAAAAATAGCTTAACTCTTTGGCAACACAATGGTACAAGAATTAATGTTCTACAAGATAAGATAAGATAAGATTTCGTTCGGATTTTTAACCCCGGAGGGTTAGCCACCCAGGATAACCCAAGAAAGTCAGTGCGTCATCGAGGACTGTCTAACTTATTTCCATTGTGGTCCTTAATCTTGTCCCCCAGGATGCCACCCACACCAGTCCACTAACACCCAGGTACCTATTTGCTGCTAGGTGAACAGGACAATAGGTGTAAGGAAACGTGTCGAAATGTTTCCACCCGCCGGGAATCGAACCCTGGCCCTCCGTGTGTGAAGCGGGAGCTTTAGCCACCATTTATATCATTTATATCAGGTATGGTGGCGGCGATGTAGGTAGCGCGTCTGTTCTCAACCTATGTATTTTTTGGAATTTTTTCCTTGTTTTTTATTGCTTTTTCTTTGCATTATTCTTTCTAATATAATAATTGATTATTTGGCATCATATAAGAGTAAGTGGAGCTTATCAATAGACGTCTAGCCTATCAGGAAGCACCTGGGTACACTCGGCAGTGATCCCTCTCCAGAGAGTGCCAGGTGAAATCATTTCATTATTACGCTTATATCAGCTTATATATTAACTATACGGCTTATTTATCTATCAGAATTGATCTAATATGATATAATAATCACTGTAAATAACAAACAAACATGTTATATACTCTAGACTGAATAAAATAGGCCATAATATAGCGAGAGTCCACCAGCAATATTTCGATATAAAAAAGTTACTCCTCGTCTCCATGTTGTATTATTTGGTCTGTGAGTGAGAGAAAACGATGTTTTGAAGAGGATAACTGCACTAGAACATCAGTTTACTAAGAAATACACCGAAACAAACGCGATTTTCGCGAAAAAAAAAAAAAAATTTTTTTGACGGTAGGCCTACCGGCGTTCTAGGCCTATATCTCGGAAGTAACTTATTCACTTATATCGCGGACCTCAACCATTATTAATGATTGTATAGAAATGATTTTCACAGACAATATAAAACAAAGTGTGTTTTAATTTTTAACGATGGATTTTTTGGAATATCTCAAATATTTTTGATTTTGTGGGGGGTAAAAGGCAGATATTTTGGTGAATGCCAAAAATTCTGTCAAATGTATTTTTTTTTTACCATGATAATAAGATATATTAGATGAAATGGCAACGTAAAAAATTCGTGCTAGTTGTATTCTAACAGTTGGGAATGTCGGAAGTGCCACTCGTAGTGCCAATTTGTCAGGGGATGCTGCCATATATCAAAATTATGTTAATATTATTTTTCTATGTATTTGTCTGAGGACCATATTGCTCGTGCTCACGCTCGTTGTGCTCCCGGTTTTTTCTGGTGTTTTCACGGTCGCTCTTACGTGCTAGAACTTTAATTTGTGTCATCAATCCTATACGATACATCCCTCTAGCGCCTGGAACCAATCTTGGGCGGAAAACATTATATACTGAGTAAAAAAAGGAGAATTAGTGTGCACTTCCTAGCAGAGTTTACTGCCAGAGGGGAATCATAGGCCTGTCCCGTGTGGAAAAATAATAATATTGAACTTTGTGTCAGAGGAAAGAAAGTCTCCCTGAAAGCATTGAGTATACATAGTGTATAGTGTATACTACAGTGGCTCCCTAGTATATTGATGATAAAGGCTAAAGTGTCATTTGAAAACAGGTGAATTTGTAAATGAAGTGATAAGCCTATAGAGGCAGGTGCCAGAAGTCGCCAGAAACTTACCACAGGTCAGCTGTTTTTAATAATCTTCCTGGCCTGCTAGTGTACTCGCATATAATCTAGTGATACCAGTGAATAGCAGAATACAGTGTTGTAGTAGCAACTAACCAGTATTATAATGGTACTTAGTGAAGTGGAGTGACTTTCATTAGTTTCTTTTTCTTGAAATACCAGACGTTACTGTGAATTTCATATAACCTGTAGTTACCAGCGGTCGCAATATACACAACGAGAAGCAATTATTACTACAGAAAAAGCGCCCTTCCTCCAAAATTTGCACCAGTCAACTATAGTGATAATATAGCATTTATTGTGGTGGAGACGGAAAAAAAAAAAAAAATAGAGAAGCTAGATACAGCGATTGATAAACAAAGGTGGAGGCTCGACCGTTCGTCATTGTAGGAGTGCCAGCAGTCACCGGCTCTTCAACACGCAAGTTATACTTTTGTATCAATCAAATCACATATTACTCGGGTAGATAATTTCCAGTAGATCCTTCATGTGTTAGCTCAAATCACCGACCAGTATGGTTTAAATAAGTGACCCACTGATCAGATCAGATAGACTGGTCCGAACCCTTGACTGGTCCGAACCCTTGACTGGTCCGAACCCTTGACTGGTCCGAACCCTGGACTGGTTTCAAACGGTTTCGTTGTGCACCACCTAGCAGGTTATTAATAGAATATTCAAGAGGTTGCTAGTAGAATTGCAGTAAATAAACCATTCAAATCATTATGAAGCTGTGTGTAGTCTGTGGTCAGTCAAACAAACGGGCTTCCACATGCATAAATTGTCATTTCTGTGGAAATTGGTGTCACGCCCCTTGTGCAGATATCCAAGAACTAGCTACAAGCAGTATTAAAACAGGGAAGTGTTTTTGGGTATGCCCAAATGAGATAAATCTGTGGACTAAAATCACAAGGGTATTAAAAGAGGTCAACATCAAAGCTGCTTTCATAGAAAACCTGGAAGCTTTCTACAACAGATGGGAACATAAAAAGTCCGGGCTGAATGGTACTGCCCTTGATACTGGCCATGTAGTCAGAAACTGTAAGGCTGGAGATGATGTCCTGGTAGTCAGTAAATGGGGGGCTGATAGTGCTGTCCTGGGAGACAGTAATGGGGAAGCTGGAGGTGCTGTCCTGGGAGACAGTAATGGTGAAGCTGGAGGTGCTGTCCTGGGAGACAGTAATGGTGAAGCTGGAGATGCTGTCCTGGGAGACAGTAATGGGGAAGCTGGAGATGCTGTCCTGGGAGACAGTAATGGTGAAGCTGGAGATTTTGTCCAGGTAGTCGGGAACTATATGCAGGAAGGAATACATATGAATGACCGCATAGGGGACAGGAGCCATAGTAGGGAAACAAGTGTAGTCAAAGATAAGATAAAACCAATATTGCAAACTAGAAATACCGCAGGAAATAGCAAACAAGAGGACTCCACTAGCAATAGTGAGGATATATTACCAAAAACAAATGGTGGGAGCTCCATTGTTGGTGCTAGGGAGGATAGAAGTAAGACAGGGAAACATGCACCAACAGGGAATACAGTCACAGAAACCCAAGGCAAACGGAAACCAAGCCTGTGCACATACTATGCACTCGGTATCTGCTGGCATGGGAAATCTGGAAAAACAGATGGGACGTGCAACTATGACCACCCTAGGAAATGCCATGCCCATATGACAACAGGAAAATGCAAACTCCCTTCCTGTAAGCTTTTTCACCCTGAACTGTGTACCTCTTCAGTACAGGAAAGACTGTGCTATAACTTAAATTGCCAGGCATACCATCTAAAGGGGACAAAAAGATACAAAACATCCAGGCCATGGGAAAACCTGGGTAGCCACAGCCACTCAAGAGGGAGAGGTTTTTTAGTGCCAGGAAGGAAAAAAAACTGGCAGGAAATGGCAGAAATCGTACACCAAATCCAGTCATTCCTGGAGTGGAACCACAGTCGATGGCCTCCACTCCAAACCAACAGATACAGATACTAATGCCGGAAAAAAAATCCCCCCCCCCAGTACCAACAATACCACCAGTCTGATAACATTCTTCTTTGCAAATATACAGGGTCTAAAGCCAGCAACAAACAACAAAATACCTTTCATCCGTGGACTGCTTGCAGAGGCAAAGGCAATGTTCGCGGCTTTCACTGAGACCCACATAAAGGATCACTTAGACAACGAAATATGGATCCCAGGTTACAACCTATACAGATGTGACAGAGTGAACAGGCAAAAGGGGGGGGTTGGCCTGTACATTGCAGAGTCACTTGTTTGCACAGAACTGCTAAATGCCTCAAATGATGTAGTGGAAGTTTTAGCAGTATAGGTCGAGAACCAAAACCTAGTCATTGTGATAGTCTACAAGCCTCCGGATGCAACATCCCAGCAATTCCAGGAACAGCTGTTAAAAATTGACCACTGTCTGGAAAACCTTCCAGCTCCTGCACCCAACATCTTGCTCCTGGGGGATTTCAACTTAAGGCACCTAAAATGGAGGAATATAGCAAATAATATTGTTGCAGTAATAACACCAGGAGGCAGCTCTGATGAAAACTCACACTCACGCGAGCTTTTAAATCTCTGCACAAAATTCAATTTAAACCAGCAAATAATAGAGCCTACTAGACTGGAGAATACACTAGACCTCATCTTCACTAACAATGATGATCTGATAAGAAATATCACCATATCAAAAACAATATACTCAGATCACAACATAATTGAGGTTCAGTCATGTATGCGCGGAGCCCCAGACCGACATAATGAGATTAGTCACGAGGGAGCATTCACCAAATTCAACTTCAATAACAAAAACATAAAGTGGGACCAAGTAAACCAAGTCCTAACCGATATAAGCTGGGAAGATATACTAAGCAACACAGACCCCAACTTATGCCTAGAACAGATTAACTCGGTAGCACTCGATGTATGCACAAGGCTTATTCCTCTAAGAAAAAGGAGGAGTAGATGTAAAACAGAAAGAGACAGGCGCTCCCTTTACAGGCGACGGAAAAGAATAACAGAGCGGCTAAAAGAGGTCAATATATCTGAAATGCGTAGGGAGACACTGGTCAGAGAAATAGCAAGCATCGAACTTAAGCTAAAAGAATCCTTTAGGAGTCAGGAATCGCGGGAAGAACTAAAAGCCATAAATGAAATCGAAAGAAACCCAAAGTATTTCTTCTCCTATGCCAAATCAAAATCGAGAACAACGTCCAGTATTGGGCCCCTACTTAAACAAGATGGGTCCTACACAGATGACAACAAGGAAATGAGTGAGCTACTCAAGTCCCAATATGACTCAGTTTTTAGCAAGCCGCTAACCAGACTGAGAGTCGAAGATCAAAATGAATTTTTTATGAGAGAGCCACAAAATTTGATTAACACAAGCCTATCCGATGTTATCCTGACGCCAAATGACTTCGAACAGGCGATAAATGACATGCCCATGCACTCTGCCCCAGGGCCAGACTCATGGAACTCTGTGTTCATCAAGAACTGCAAGAAGCCCCTATCACGAGCCTTTTCCATCCTATGGAGAGGGAGCATGGACACGGGGGTCGTCCCACAGTTACTAAAAACAACAGACATAGCCCCACTCCACAAAGGGGGCAGTAAAGCAACAGCAAAGAACTACAGACCAATAGCACTAACATCCCATATCATAAAAATCTTTGAAAGGGTCCTAAGAAGCAAGATCACCATGCATCTAGAAACCCATCAGTTACACAACCCAGGGCAACATGGGTTTAGAACAGGTCGCTCCTGTCTGTCTCAACTATTGGACCACTACGACAAGGTCCTAAATGCACTAGAAGACAAAAAGAATGCAGATGTAATATATACAGACTTTGCAAAAGCCTTCGACAAGTGTGACCATGGCGTAATAGCGCACAAAATGCGTGCTAAAGGAATAACAGGAAAAGTCGGTCGATGGATCTATAATTTCCTCACTAACAGAACACAGAGAGTAGTCGTCAACAGAGTAAAGTCCGAGGCAGCTACGGTGAAAAGCTCTGTTCCACAAGGCACAGTACTCGCTCCCATCTTGTTCCTCATCCTTATATCCGACATAGACAAGGATGTCAGCCACAGCACCGTGTCTTCCTTTGCAGATGACACCCGAATCTGCATGACAGTGTCTTCCATTGCAGACACTGCAAAGCTCCAGGCAGACATCAACCAAATCTTTCAGTGGGCTGCAGAAAACAATATGAAGTTCAACGATGAGAAATTTCAATTACTCAGATATGGTAAACATGAGGAAATTAAATCTTCATCAGAGTACAAAACAAATTCTGGCCACAAAATAGAGCGAAACACCAACGTCAAAGACCTGGGAGTGATCATGTCGGAGGATCTCACCTTCAAGGACCATAACATTGTATCAATCGCATCTGCTAGAAAAATGACAGGATGGATAATGAGAACCTTCAAAACTAGGGAGGCCAAGCCCATGATGACACTCTTCAGGTCACTTGTTCTATCTAGGCTGGAATATTGCTGCACACTAACAGCACCTTTCAAGGCAGGTGAAATTGCCGACCTAGAAAATGTACAGAGAACTTTCACGGCGCGCATAACGGAGATAAAACACCTCAATTATTGGGAGCGCTTGAGGTTCCTAAACCTGTATTCCCTGGAACGCAGGAGGGAGAGATACATGATTATATACACCTGGAAAATCCTAGAGGGACTAGTACCGAACTTGCACACGAAAATCACCCACTACGAAAGCAAAAGACTTGGCAGACGATGCACCATCCCCCCAATGAAAAGCAGGGGTGTCACTAGCACGTTAAGAGACCATACAATAAGTGTCAGGGGCCCGAGACTGTTCAACTGCCTCCCAGCACACATAAGGGGGATTACCAACAGACCCCTGGCAGTCTTCAAGCTGGCACTGGACAAGCACCTAAAGTCAGTTCCGGATCAGCCGGGCTGTGGCTCGTATGTTGGTTTGCGTGCAGCCAGCAGCAACAGCCTGGTTGATCAGGCTCTGATCCACCAGGAGGCCTGGTCTCAGACCGGGCCGCGGGGGCGTTGACCCCCGGAACTCTCTCCAGGTAAACTCCAGGTATGTTGTTTGTTGGCCAATCATACTGAAACTTTGTCACATTAAACTATATATGCACCTCTAAAAGTACACCAAAAATAAAATAAATCGGTTGAAAACAAAACAAAAAAAAATATAATCCCACACTCCCCCCTAAGGTGGCAAATTGCTTTAATTCCTACTACACATCTGTTGCATCAACACTAGTAAGTAAACTACCAGCTGCATCAAATACCTTTAACACAGACTCTGATAAGTTTCAAACATACTATACCAATAAAGGGGTAACCCCAAACAGTTGTCAACTAGTAAGTATATCTCATGACTTTATTCAAAAAGAACTAAGCAGGTTAAACCCAACTAAGAGCACAGGCCCTGATAACATCCCGTCTAAGTTCCTAAAAGATGGTGCTTCTGAACTGTCAATCCCTATTACTCACATAATAAATCTATCAATCACCACTAATACCGTACCGGAGGGGTTCAAGGAGGCCAGAGTTACTCCTATCTTCAAGAAAAATAGTAGGTCTGATGTAAGCAACTATAGGCCTGTTAGTATACTCAGTATAATATCTAAAATTCTAGAGAGGGCAGTGTACTCTCAAGTAGTTAAGTACCTTAATGACAACAACATTCTCCATAGCTATCAATCGGGCTTTAGAAGATCCTACTCAACCGACACCTCCCTTATTAATCTGATGGATTACCTGAGAACTGAAATGTCAAAGGGGAACCTCATAGGTATGGTAACCTTAGACCTGCAAAAGGCCTTCGATACTGTCAACCACAATATATTATGTAAGAAACTTCAAGCTATCGGTATAGGTTCTGTAGACTGGTTTAAGTCCTACCTTAGCAACAGGAGACAAATAGTCAAAATCAACAAAACGGAATCAGAACCCCTGCCGATAACATGTGGAGTTCCCCAAGGTAGTATTCTGGGTCCCTTATTATTCTTATGTTATGTCAGTGATATGCCTATCAGTGTCAAGTGCAAACTCCTACTGGAACTGGAGTCCTGCAGCAAATGGTTAGTAGACAACAAACTATCATTACACCTCGGGAAAACTGAAGCCAATCTCTTTGGCACGAAACATAAACTGAGAAGGGTAAATAATTTTAATGTTCAGTGTAATGGGGAGCCCATCACTTTGGTTTCATCAGTAAAATATCTGGGAATCCCCTTTGACCCATACATGTCAGGAGAATTGATAGGGAACAGTGTAGTAAAGAAAGCGAATGCCAGACTGAAGTTCCTGTATAGACAAGCACAGTGTCTACCTACTGAGGCTCGCAGGACCCTATGTCGAGCCCTTATACAATGCCATATGGATTACGCTTGCTCTTCATGGTACTCTGCCTTGATAAAAAAAACTGAAAGATAGACTGCAAATCACCCAGAACAAAATCGTAAGATTCATCCTGGGGCTGGGACCAAGAGAACATGTAGGCCAGGATGAATTACAGCAGTTGGATATGCTGAATGTTGAAGACAGAGTAAAACAACTGAAGCTAAATCATGTTTATAAAATTGCTCACAAACAGTGTCCAGAATATCTTGCTGTCAATTTTCTCAAGGTTGGGAACCAAAGCAATCATAGTACTAGGGAGAGGAAGCACAACTTTGTAGTACCCACTGTCACTGGCCAGGCGTCAAACACCTTTTATTGTACAGCAATAAAGGAATGGAACAGACTACCCTCACATGTCAAAGCCAGTCATAGCATGAACCAGTTCAAGAAGAGTGCCAAAAGGTGTCTGATGAATGTAGCTACAGAAAGGGAGGGGAATGATTTTCTATTTTTTAGCTAACATACGTGTAAATTTTACCTTATTCCTAGTAATGACCCTCGTATTGTAGATAGTCTTAATGACCCTCGTGTAGTAGATAGTCTTTTTAGTATGATAATAAGATGTTATCTTCATTGTAGAATAATAAGAAAATATTATAACCTTTATATTATAATAATAAGGTAAAAGGACCCCAATGGAAATAAGTCACTCTGTCTGACTTTTTTGTGTTATCCTAGGTTCTCTACACATATGCTGCTATGTATGATAATTCTATGTAACTGTATTTGTGTATACCTGAATAAACTTACTTACTTACTACCAGCTGCACCAGTGTATGAGAACAGCAGCACTACCAGCTGCACCAGTGTATGAGAACAGCAGCACTACCAGCTGCACCAGTGTATGACAACAGCAGTACTACCAGCTGCACCAGTGTATGACAACAGCACTACCAGCTGCACCAGTGTATGAGAACAGCAGCACTACCAGCTGCACCAATGTATGACAACAGCAGCACTACCAGCTGCACCAGTGTATGACAACAGCAGCACTACCAGCTGCACCAGTGTATGACAACAGCAGCACTACCAGCTGCACCAGTGTATGACAACAGCAGCACTACCAGCTGCACCAGTGTATGACAACAGCAGCACTACCAGCTGCACCAGTGTATGACAACAGCAGCACTACCAGCTGCACCAGTGTATGACAACAGCAGCACTACCAGCTGCACCAGTGTATGACAACAGCAGCACTACCAGCTGCACCAGTGTATGACAACAGCAGCACTACCAGCTGCACCAGTGTATGACAACAGCAGCACTACCAGCTGCACCAGTGTATGACAACAGCAGCACTACCAGCTGCACCAGTGTATGACAACAGCAGCACTACCAGCTGCACCAGTGTATGACAACAGCAGCACTACCAGCTGCACCAGTGTATGACAACAGCAGCACTACCAGCTGCACCAGTGTATGACAACAGCAGCACTACCAGCTGCACCAGTGTATGACAACAGCAGCACTACCAGCTGCACCAGTGTATGACAACAGCAGCACTGTATATATCCTGGTATAAGGTGGCCCGGTGGCCTGGTGGCTAAAGCTCCCGCTTCACACACGGAGGACCCGGGTTCGATTCCCGGCGGGTGGAAACATTTCGACCGTTTCCTTACACCTGTTGTCCTGCTCACCTAGCAGCAAATAGGTACCTGGGTGTTAGTCGACTGGTGTGGGTCGCATCCTGGGGGACAAGATTAAGGACCACAATGGAAATAAGTTAGACAGTCCTCGATGACGCACTGACTTTCTTGGGTTATCCTGGGTGGCTAACCCTCCGGGGATAAAAATCCGAACGAAATCTTATCTTATCTTATCTTATATATCCTGGTATATATAGTCTTGTATAGAAAACGGACATTTAATGTAATTGTTAATGCCTCACTATTATAGTTATAGCGCCATAAACTATATACAAACCCACTGCTTAATACTACTTTCTGACATTATTTAATGCACTTATAAACGAATAATTTAGTTATGGAACTTATGAAGCAAGTGACTTGTAAGTAATGTGATTCACTTATGAAGCAAGTGACTTGTAAGTAATGTGATTCACTTATGATCAACACAGTTTTTTCTGAAGTCACAAATAATAATATGGTTAGTTAGTTTAATATGTTTATCATGCACCCCATACCCATCCTGTGGGCGGTAGTCACCCCATACCCATCCTGTGGGCGGTAGTCACCCCATACCCATCCTGTGGGCGGTAGTCACCCCATACCCATCCTGTGGGCGGTAGTCACCCCATACCCATCCTGTGGGCGGTAATCACCCCATACCCATCCTGTGGGCGGTAGTCACCCCATACCCATCCTGTGGGCGGTAGTCACATCATACCCATCCTGTGGGCGGTAGTCACCCCATACCCATCCTGTGGGCGGCAGTCACCCCATACCCATCCTGTGGGTGGTAGTCACCCCATACCCATCCTGTGGGCGGTAGTCACCCCATACCCATCCTGTGGGCGGTAGTCACCCCATACCCATCCTGTGGGCGGTAGTCACCCCATACCCATCCTGTGGGCGGTAGTCACCCCATACCCATCCTGTGGGCGGTAGTCACCCCATACCCATCCTGTGGGCGGTAGTCACCCCATACCCATCCTGTGGGCGGTAGTCACCCCATACCCATCCTGTGGGCGGTAGTCACCCCATACCCATCCTGTGGGCGGTAGTCACCCCATACCCATCCTGTGGGCGGTAGTCACCCCATACCCATCCTGTGGGCGGTAGTCACCCCATACCCATCCTGTGGGCGGTAGTCACCACATACTTATCCTGTGGGCGGTAGTCACCCCATACCCATCCTGTGGGCGGTAGTCACCCCATACCCATCCTGTGGGCGGTAGTCACCCCATACCCATCCTGTGGGCGGTAGTCACCACATACCCATCCTGTGGGCGGTAGTCACCACATACCCATCCTGTGGGCGGTAGTCACCACATACCCATCCTGTGGGCGGTAGTCACCCCATACCCATCCTGTGGGCGGTAGTCACCACATACCCATCCTGTGGGCGGTAGTCACCCCATACCCATCCTGTGGGCGGTAGTCACCACATACCCATCCTGTGGGCGGTAGTCACCCCATACCCATCCTGTGGGCGGTAGTCACCACATACCCATCCTGTGGGCGGTAGTCACCACATACCCATCCTGTGGGCGGTAGTCACCACATACCCATCCTGTGGGCGGTAGTTACCCCATACCCATCCTGTGGGCGGTAGTCACCACATACCCATCCTGTGGGCGGTAGTCACCACATACCCATCCTGTGGGCGGTAGTCACCACATACCCATCCTGTGGGCGGTAGTCACCACATACCCATCCTGTGGGCGGTAGTCACCACATACCCATCCTGTGGGCGGTAGTCACCACATACCCATCCTGTGGGCGGTAGTCACCACATACCCATCCTGTGGGCGGTAGTCACCACATACCCATCCTGTGGGCGGTAGTCACCACATACCCATCCTGTGGGCGGTAGTCACCACATACCCATCCTGTGGGCGGTAGTCACCACATACCCATCCTGTGGGCGGTAGTCACCACATACCCATCCTGTGGGCGGTAGTCACCACATACCCATCCTGTGGGCGGTAGTCACCACATACCCATCCTGTGGGCGGTAGTCACCACATACCCATCCTGTGGGCGGTAGTCACCACATACCCATCCTGTGGGCGGTAGTCACCACATACCCATCCTGTGGGCGGTAGTCACCCCATACCCATCCTGTGGGCGGTAGTCACCCCATACCCATCCTGTGGGCGGTAGTCACCCCATACCCATCCTGTGGGCGGTAGTCACCCCATACCCATCCTGTGGGCGGTAGTCACCACATACCCATCCTGTGGGCGGTAGTCACCCCATACCCATCCTGTGGGCGGTAGTCACCCCATACCCATCCTGTGGGCGGTAGTCACCCCATACCCATCCTGTGGGCGGTAGTCACCCCATACCCATCCTGTGGGCGGTAGTCACCCCATACCCATCCTGTGGGCGGTAGTCACCCCATACCCATCCTGTGGGCGGTAGTCACCCCATACCCATCCTGTGGGCGGTAGTCACCCCATACCCATCCTGTGGGCGGTAGTCACCACATACCCATCCTGTGGGCGGTAGTCACCCCATACCCATCCTGTGGGCGGTAGTCACCCCATACCCATCCTGTGGGCGGTAGTCACCCCATACCCATCCTGTGGGCGGTAGTCACCCCATACCCATCCTGTGGGCGGTAGTCACCACATACCCATCCTGTGGGCGGTAGTCACCACATACCCATCCTGTGGGCGGTAGTCACCACATACCCATCCTGTGGGCGGTAGTCACCACATACCCATCCTGTGGGCGGTAGTCACCCCATACCCATCCTGTGGGCGGTAGTCACCACACACCCATCCTGTGGGCGGTAGTCACCACATACCCATCCTGTGGGCGGTAGTCACCACATACCCATCCTGTGGGCGGTAGTCACCACATACCCATCCTGTGGGCGGTAGTCACCCCATACCCATCCTGTGGGCGGTAGTCACCACATACCCATCCTGTGGGCGGTAGTCACCACATACCCATCCTGTGGGCGGTAGTCACCACATACCCATCCTGTGGGCGGTAGTCACCACATACCCATCCTGTGGGCGGTAGTCACCCCATACCCATCCTGTGGGCGGTAGTCACCACACACCCATCCTGTGGGCGGTAGTCACCACATACCCATCCTGTGGGCGGTAGTCACCACATACCCATCCTGTGGGCGGTAGTCACCCCATACCCATCCTGTGGGCGGTAGTCACCACATACCCATCCTGTGGGCGGTAGTCACCACATACCCATCCTGTGGGCGGTAGTCACCACATACCCATCCTGTGGGCGGTAGTCACCACATACCCATCCTGTGGGTGGTAGTCAAAAGATTACAGAGGTACATAATTGGTCCAGGGACTGGACTCCAAAGTTTTGATAGCTGAGTAAGTTACAGAGGTAATGAACTCACAATTTACAAAGGTAAGTTCATTAACTCAACAATTATATTTTGAGTTAAATGACTCCACTCTGGGAAGGGCACCACTGTCACTCTGGGAGGGGCACCACTGTCACTCTGGGAAGGGCACCACTGTCACTCTGGGAGGGGCACCACTGTCACTCTGGGAAGGGCACCACTGTCACTCTGGGAAGGGCACCACTGTCACTCTGGGAGGGGCACCACTGTCACTCTGGGAAGGGCACCACTGTCACTCTGGGAAGGGCACCACTGTCACTCTGGGAAGGGCACCACTGTCACTCTGGGAAGGGCACCACTGTCACTCTGGGAAGGGCACCACTGTCACTCTGGGAGGGGCACCACTGTCACTCTGGGAAGGGCACCACTGTCACTCTGGGAAGGGCACCACTGTCACTCTGGGAAGGGCACCACTGTCACTCTGGGAAGGGCACCACTGTCACTCTGGGAAGGGCACCACTGTCACTCTGGGAAGGGCACCACTGTCACTCTGGGAAGGGCACCACTGTCACTCTGGGAAGGGCACCACTGTCACTCTGGGAAGGGCACCACTGTCACTCTGGGAAGGGCACCACTGTCACTCTGGGAAGGGCACCACTGTCACTCTGGGAGGGGCACCACTGTCACTCTGGGAAGGGCACCACTGTCACTCTGGGAAGGGCACAACTGTCACTCTGGGAGGGGCACCACTGTCACTCTGGGAAGGGCACCACTGTCACTCTGGGAAGGGCACCACTGTCACTCTGGGAAGGGCACCACTGTCACTCTGGGAGGGGCACCACTGTCACTCTGGGAGGGGCACCACTGTCACTCTGGGAAGGGCACCACTGTCATTCTGGGAGGGGCACCACTGTCACTCTGGGAAGGGCACCACTGTCACTCTGGGAAGGGCACCACTGTCACTCTGGGAGGGGCACCACTGTCACTCTGGGAAGGGCACCACTGTCACTCTGGGAAGGGCACCACTGTCACTCTGGGAGGGGCACCACTGTCACTCTGGGAGGGGCACCACTGTCACTCTGGGAGGGGCACCACTGTCACTCTGGGAAGGGCACCACTGTCACTCTGGGAAGGGCACCACTGTCACTCTGGGAAGGGCACCACTGTCACTCTGGGAAGGGCACCACTGTCACTCTGGGAAGGGCACCACTGTCACTCTGGGAGGGGCACCACTGTCACTCTGGGAAGGGCACCACTGTCACTCTGGGAAGGGCACCACTGTCACTCTGGGAAGGGCACCACTGTCACTCTGGGAGGGGCACCACTGTCACTCTGGGAGGGGCACCACTGTCACTCTGGGAAGGGCACCACTGTCACTCTGGGAAATGCACCACTGTCACTCTGGGAGGGGCACCACTGTCACTCTGGGAAGGGCACCACTGTCACTCTGGGAAGGGCACCACTGTCACTCTGGGAGGGGCACCACTGTCATTCTGGGAAGGACACCTCTGTCACTCTGGGAAGGGCACCACTGTCACTCTGGGAAGGGCACCACTGTCACTCTGGGAAGGGCACCACTGTCACTCTGGGAAGGGCACCACTGTCACTCTGGGAGGGGCACCACTGTCACTCTGGGAAGGGCACCACTGTCACTCTGGGAAGGGCACCACTGTCACTCTGGGAAGGGCACCACTGTCACTCTGGGAGGGGCACCACTGTCACTCTGGGAGGGGCACCACTGTCACTCTGGGAAGGGCACCACTGTCACTCTGGGAAATGCACCACTGTCACTCTGGGAGGGGCACCACTGTCACTCTGGGAAGGGCACCACTGTCACTCTGGGAAGGGCACCACTGTCACTCTGGGAGGGGCACCACTGTCATTCTGGGAAGGACACCTCTGTCACTCTGGGAAGGGCACCACTGTCACTCTGGGAGGGGCACCACTGTCACTCTGGGAGGGGCACCACTGTCACTCTGGGAAGGGCACCACTGTCACTCTGGGAAGCGCACCACTGTCACTCTGGGAGGGGCACCACTGTCACTCTGGGAAGGGCACCACTGTCACTCTGGGAAGGGCACCACTGTCACTCTGGGAGGGGCACCACTGTCACTCTGGGAAGGGCACCACTGTCACTCTGGGAAGGGCACCACTGTCACTCTGGGAAGGGCACCACTGTCACTCTGGGAGGGGCACCACTGTCACTCTGGGAGGGGCACCACTGTCACTCTGGGAAGGGCACCACTGTCACTCTGGGAAATGCACCACTGTCACTCTGGGAGGGGCACCACTGTCACTCTGGGAAGGGCACCACTGTCACTCTGGGAAGGGCACCACTGTCACTCTGGGAGGGGCACCACTGTCATTCTGGGAAGGACACCTCTGTCACTCTGGGAAGGGCACCACTGTCACTCTGGGAGGGGCACCACTGTCACTCTGGGAGGGGCACCACTGTCACTCTGGGAAGGGCACCACTGTCACTCTGGGAAGGGCACCACTGTCACTCTGGGAGGGGCACCACTGTCACTCTGGGAAGGGCACCACTGTCACTCTGGGAAGGGCACCACTGTCACTCTGGGAGGGGCACCACTGTCACTCTGGGAAGGACACCTCTGTCACTCTGGGAAGGGCACCACTGTCACTCTGGGAGGGGCACCACTGTCACTCTGGGAAGGGCACCACTGTCACTCTGGGAAGGGCACCACTGTCACTCTGGGAGGGGCACCACTGTCACTTTGAGAGGGGCACTACTGTCACTCTGGGAGGGGCACCACTGTCACTCTGGTAGGGTAACCACTGTCACTTTCGGAGGGGAACCACTGTCGCTGTGGGAGGGACACTACTGTCACTCTCGGAGGGTAGCCACTGTCACTCTGGGAGGGGAGCCACTGTCACTCTGGGAGGGCCACTACTGTCACTCTGGGAGGGGCACCACTGACACTCTGGGAGGGGCACCACTGTCACTCTCGGAGGGTAACCACTGTCACTCTGGGAGGGGCACTACTGTCACTCTGGGAGGGCCACTACTGTCACTCTGGGAGGGGCACCACTGTCACTCTGGGAGGGGCACTACTGTCGCTCTGGGAGGGGCACCACTGTCATTCTGGGAGGAGCACCACTGTCACTCTGGGAGAGGCACTACTGTCACTCTGGGAGGGGCTCTACTGTCACTCTGGGAGGGGCACTACTGTCACTCTGCGAGGGGCACCACTGTCACTCTGGGAGGGGCACCACTGACACTCTGGGAGGGCCACCACTGTCACTCTGGGAGGGGCACCACTGACATTCTGGGAGTGGCACTACTGTCACTCTGGGAGGGGCATTACTGTCACTCTGAGAGAAGCATCACTGTCACTCTGGGAGGGGCACTACTGTCACTCTGGGAGGGGCACCACTGTCACTCTGGGAGGGGCACTACTGTCGCTCTGGGAGGGGCACCACTGTCATTCTGGGAGGAGCACCACTGTCACTCTAGGAGAGGCACTACTGTCACTCTGGGAGGGGCACTACTGTCACTCTGGGAGGGGCACTACTGTCACTCTGGGAGGGTCACCACTGTCACTCTGGGAGGGGTACCACTGTCACTATGGGAGGGGCACTACTGTCACTCTGGGAGGGGCACCACTGTCACTCTGGGAGGGGTACCACTGTCACTATGGGAGGGGCACTACTGTCAGTCTGGGAGGGGCGCTACTGTCACTCTGAGAGGGGCACCACTGTCACTCTGGGAGGAGTACCACTGTCACTATGGGAGGGGTACCACGGTCACTCTGGGAGGGGCACTACTGTCACTCTGGGAGGGGCACCACTGTCACTCTGGGAGGGGTACCACTGTCACTCTGGGAGGGGCACTACTGTCACTCTGGGAGGGGCACTACTGTCATTCTGGGAGGGGCACTACTGTCACTCTGCGATGGGCACCACTGTCACTCTGGAAGGGGCACCACTGACACTCTAGGAAAGGCACCACTGCCACTCTGGGAGGGGCACTACTGTCACTCTGGGAGGGGCACCACTGTCACTCTGGGAGGGGCACCAGTGACACTCTTGGAGGGGCACCACTGTCACTCTGGGACGGCCACTACTGTCACTTTGGGAGGGGCACTACTGTCGCTCTGGGAGGGGCACCACTGTCACTCTGGGAGGGGCACTACTGTCACTCTGGGTGGGGCACCACTGTCACTCTGGGAGGGGCACTATTGTCACTCTGGGAGGGGCACTACTGTCACTCTGGGAGGGGCACCACTGTCACTCTGAGAGGGGCCCTACTTTCACGATGGGAGGGGCACTACTGTCACTCTGGGAGGGGCACCACTGTCACTCTGGGAGGGGCACTACTGTCACTCTGTGAGGGGCACTACTGTCACTCTGGGAGGGGAACTACTGTCACTCTGGGAGGGGCACTACTGTCACTCTGGGAGGGGCACTACTGTCACTCTGGGAGGGGCACCACTGTCACTCTGAGAGGGGCCCTACTTTCACGCTGGGAGGGGCACTACTGTCACTCTGGGAGGGGCACCACTGTCACTCTGGGAGGGGCACTGCTGTCACTCTGTGAGAGGCACTACTGTCACTCTGGGAGGGGTACTACTGTCTCTCTGGGAGGGGCACCACTGTCACTCTGAGAGGGGCCCTACTTTCACGCTGGGAGGGGCACTACTGTCACTCTGGGAGGGGCACCACTGTCACTCTGGGAGGGGCACTACTGTCACTCTGTTAGGGGCACTACTGTCACTCTGGGAGGGGCACTACTGTCACTCTGGGAGGGGCACCACTGTCACTCTGGGAGAAGCACTACTGTCACTCTGGGAGGGGCACCACTGTCACTCTGGGAGGGGCACTACTGTCACTCTGGAAGGGGCACCACTGACACTCTGGAAGGGGCACTACTGTCACTCTGGGAGGGGCACCACTGTCACTCTGGGAGGGGCACCACTGTCACTCTGGGAGGGGCACTACTGCCACTCTGGGAGGGGCACTACTGTCACTCTGGGAAGGGCACTACTGTCACTCTGGGAGGGGCACTACTGTCACTCTGGGATGGGTACCACTGTCACTCTGGGAGGGGCACCACTGACACTCTGGGAGGGGCACCACTGTCACTCTGGGAGGGGCACCACTGTCACTCTGGGAGGGGCACTACTGTCACTTTCGGAGGGGCACTACTGTCACACTGGGATGGGTACCACTGACACTCTAGGAGGGGCACCACTGTCACTCTGGGAGGGGCACTACTGTCACTCTGGGAGGGGCACCACTGTCACTCTGGGAGGGGCACCACTGACACTCTGGGAGGGGCACCACTGTCACTGGGACGGGCACTACTGTCACTTTGGGAGGGGCACTACTGTCGCTCTGGGAGGGGCACCACTGTCACTCTGGGAGAGACACTACTGTCACTCTGGGAGGGGCACCACTGTCACTCTGGGAGGGGCACTACTGTCACTCTGGGAGGGGCACCACTGTCACTCTGAGAGGGGCCCTACCTTCACGCTGGGAGGGGCACTACTGTCACTCTGAGAGGGGCACCACTGTCACTATGGGAGGGGCACTACTGTCACTCAGTGAGGGGCACTACTGTCACTCTGGGAGGGGCACTACTGTCACTCTGGGAGGGGCACTACTGTCACTCTGGGAGGGGCACTACTGTCACTCTGGCAGGGGCACCACTGTCACTCTGAGAGGGGCCCTACTTTCATGCTGGGAGGGGCACTACTGTCACTCTGGGAGGGGCACCACTGTCACTCTGGGAGGGGCACTACTGTCACTCTGGGAGGCGCACTACTGTCACTCTGGGAGGGCCACCACTGTCACTTTGAGAGGGGCCCTACTTTCACGCTGGGAGGGGCACTACTGTCACTCTGGGAGGGGCACCACTGTCACTCTGGGAGGGGCACTACTGTCACTCTGTGAGGGGCACTACTGTCACTCTGGGAGGGGCACTACTGTCACTCTGGGAGGGGCACCACTGTCACTCTGGGAGAAGCACTACTGTCCCTCTGGGAGGGGCACCACTGTCACTCTGGGAGGGGCACTACTGTCACTCTAGAATGGGCACCACTGACACTCTGGGAGGGGCACTACTGTCACTCTGGGAGGGGCACCACTGTCACTCTGGGAGGGGCACCACTGTCACTCTGGGAGGGGCACCACTATCACTCTGGGAGGGGCACTACTGCCACTCTGGGAGGGGCACTACTGTCACTCTGGGAAGGACACTACTGTCACTCTGGGAGGGGCACTACTGTCACTCTGGGATGGGTACCACTGTCACTCTGGGAGGGGCACCACTGTCACTCTGGGAGGGGCACCACTGTCAATCTGGGAGGGGCACTGCTGTCACTTTCGGAGGGGCACTACTGTCACTCTGGGATGGGTACCACTGTCACTCTGGGAGGGGCACCACTGTCACTCTGCGAGGGGCACCACTGTCACTCAGGGAGGGGCACTACTGTCACTCTGGGAGGGGCACTACTGTCACTCTGGGAGGGGTACTACTGTCACTTTCGGAGGAGCACTACTGTCACTCTGGGATTGGTACCACTGTCACTCTGGGAGGGGCACCACTGACACTCTGGGAGGGGCACCACTGTCACTCTGGGAGGGGCACCACTGTCAATCTGGGAGGGGCACTACTGTCACTTTCGGAGGGGCACTACTGTCACTCTGGGAGGGGCACCACTGTCACTCTGGGAGGGGCACCACTGTCACTCTGGGAGGGGCACCACTATCACTCAGGGAGGGGCACTATTGCCACTCTGGGAGGGGCACTACTGTCACTCTGGGAAGGACACTACTGTCACTCTGGGAGGGGTACTACTGTCACTCTGGGATGGGTACCACTGTCACTCTGGGAGGGGCACCACTGTCACTCTGGGAGGGGCACCACTGTCAATCTGGGAGGGGCACTACTGTCACTTTCGGAGGGGCACTACTGTCACTCTGGGATGGGTACCACTGTCACTCTGGGAGGGGCACCACTGTCACTCTGGGAGGGGCACCACTGTCACTCAGGGAGGGGCACTACTGTCACTCTGGGAGGGGCACTACTGTCACTCTGGGAGGGGTACTACTGTCACTTTCGGAGGAGCACTACTGTCACTCTGGGATTGGTACCACTGTCACTCTGGGAGGGGCACCACTGACACTCTGGGAGGGGCACCACTGTCACTTTGGGAGGGGCACCACTGTCAATCTTGAAGGGGCACTACTGTCACTTTCGGAGGGGCACTACTGTCACTCTGGGATGGGTACCACTGTCACTCTGGGAGGGGCACCACTGTCACTCTGGGAGGGGCACCACTGTCACTCAGGGAGGGGCACTACTGTCACTCTGGGAGGGGCACCACTGTCACTCTGGGAGGGGCACTACTGTCACTCTGGGAGGGGCACCACTCTCACTCTGGGAGGGGCACTACTGTCACTCTGGGAGGGGCACCACTGACACTCTGGGAGGGGCACCACCGTCACTCTGGGAGGGGCACTACTGTCACTCTGGGAGGGGTACTACTGTCACTTTCGGAGGGGCACTACTGTCACTCTGGGATTGGTACCACTGTCACTCTGGGAGGGGCACCACTGACACTCTGGGAGGGGCACCACTGTCACTCTGGGAGGGGCACCACTGTCAATCTGGGAGGGGCACTACTGTCACTTTCGGAGGGGCACTACTGTCACTCTGGGATTGGTACCACTGTCACTCTGGGAGGGGCACCACTGACACTCTGGGAGGGGCACCACTGTCACTCTGGGAGGGGCACCACTGTCAATCTGGGAGGGGCACTACTGTCACTTTCGGAGGGGCACTACTGTCACTCTGGGATGGGTACCACTGTCACTCTGGGAGGGGCACCACTGTCACTCTGGGAGGGGCACCACTGTCACTCATTGAGGGGCACCACTGTCACTCTGGGAGGGGCACCACTGTCACTCTGGGAGGGGCATTACTGTCACTCTGGGAGGGGCACCACTGTCACTCTGGGAGGGGCACTACTGTCACTCTGTGAGGGGCACCACTGACACTCTGGGAAGGGCACCACCGTCACTCTGGGAGGGGCACTACTGTCACTCTGGGAGGGGCACCACTGTCACTCTGGGAAGGGCACCACGGTCACTCTGGGAGGGGCACTACTGTCACTCTTTGAGAGGCACTACTGTCACTCTGGGAGGGGCACTACTGTCACTCTTGGAGGGGCACTACTGTCACTCTGGGAGGGGCACTACTGTCACTCTGGGAGGGGCACTACTGTCACTCTGGGAGGGGCACCACAGTCACTCTGGGAGGGGCACTACTGTCACTCTGGGAGGGGCACCGCTCTCACTCTGGGAGGAGAGCCACTGTCACTCTGGGAGGGGCACTACTGTCACTCTGGGAGGGCCACTGCTGTCACTCTGTGAGGGGCACCACTGACACTCTGGGAGGGGCACCACTGTCACTCTGGTAGGGTAACCATTGTCACTTTCGGAGGGGAACCACTGTCGCTCTGGGAGGGGCACTACTGTCACTCTTTGAGGGGCACTACTGTCACTCTGGGAGGGGCACCACTGTCACTCTGGTAGGGTAACCACTGTCACTCTGGGAGGGGAGCCACTGTCACACTGGGAGGGCCACTACTGTCACACTGGGAGGGCCACTACTGTCACGGGCCCCTGACACTTTTTGTATGGTCTCTTAACGTGCTAGTGACACCCGTGCTTTTCATTGGGGGGATGTTGCATCGTCTGCCAAGTCTTTTGCTTTCGTAGTGAGTGATTTTCGTGTGCAAGTTCGGTACTAGTCCCTCTAGGTCTAGGATTTTCCAGGTGTATATAATCATGTATCTCTCCCGCCTGCGTTCCAGGGAATACAGGTTTAGGAACCTCAAGCGCTCCCAGTAATTGAGGTGTTTTATCTCCATTATGCGCGCTGTGAAGGTTCTCTGTACATTTTCTAGGTCAACAATTTCACCTGCCTTGAAAGATGCTGTTAGTGTGCAGCAATATTCCAGCCTAGATAGAACAAGTGACCTGAAGAGTGTCATCATGGGCTTGGCATCCCTCATTTTGAAGGTTCTCATTATCCATCCTGTCATTTTTCTAGCAGATGCGATTGATACAATGTTATGGTCCATGAAGGTGAGATCCTCGGACATGATCACTCCCAGGTCTTTGACGTTGGTGTTTCGCTCTATATTGTGGCCAGAATTTATTTTGTACTCTGATGAAGATTTAATTTCCTCGTGTTTACCATGTGTGAGTAATTGAAATTTCTCATCGTTGAACTTCATATTGTTTTCTGCGGCCCACTGAAAGATTTGGTTGATGTCCTCTTGGAGCCTTGCAGTGTCTGCAATGGAAGACACTGTCATGCAGATTCGGGTGTCATCTGCAAAGGAAGACACAGTGCTGTGGCTGACACCCTTGTCTATGTCAGATATGAGGATGAGGAACAAGGTGGGAGCGAGTACTGTGCCTTGTGGAACAGAGCTTTTCACCGTAGCTGCCTCGGACTTTACTCTGTTGACGACTACTCTCTGTGTTCTGTTAGTGAGGAAACTATAGATCCATCGACTGACTTTTCCCTTTATTCCTTTAGCACGCATTTTGTGCGCTATTACGCCATGGTCACACTTGTCGAAGGCTTTTGCAAAGTCTGTATATATTACATCTGTATTCTTTTTGTCTTCTAGTGCATTTAGGACCTTGTCGTGGTGATCCAATAGTTGAGACAGACAGGAGCGACCTGTTCTAAACCCATGTTGCCCTGGGTTGTGAAACTGATGGGTTTCTAGATGAGTGGTGATCTTGCTTCTTAGGACCCTTTCAAAGATTTTTATGATATGGGATGTTAGTGCTATTGGTCTGTAGTTCTTTGCTGTTGCTTTACTGCCCCCTTTGTGGAGTGGGGCTATGTCTGTTGTTTTTAGTAACTGTGGGACGACCCCCGTGTCCATGCTCCCTCTCCATAGGATGGAAAAGGCTCGTGATAGGGGCTTCTTGCAGTTCTTGATGAACAAGGAGTTCCATGAGTCTGGCCCTGGGGCAGAGTGCATGGGCATGTCATTTATTGCCTGTTCGAAGTCATTTGGCGTCAGAATATTATTATTATTATAATCAAGGGGGAAGCACTAAACCCGGAGGATTATACAGCGCCTGGGGGGAGATGTGGAAGGCATTTTGGCTTAATTCGGGGAACTGGAGCACAGATCCAATTCCGTAAATCAAGAGCCCCTCACCAACATCAAGGAACCTTCCTTGAAGGGGCCAAGTCAGGATAACATCGGATAGGCTTGTGTTAACCAAATTTTGTGGCTCTCTCATAAAAAATTCATTTTGATCTTCGACTCTCAGTCTGGTTAGCGGCTTGCTAAAAACAGAGTCATATTGGGACTTGAGTAGCTCACTCATTTCCTTGCTGTCATCTGTGTAGGACCCATCTTGTTTAAGTAGGGGCCCAATACTGGACACTGTTCTCGACTTTGATTTGGCATAAGAGAAGAAATACTTTGGGTTTTTTCGATTTCATTTATGGCTTTTAGTTCTTCCCGCGATTCCTGACTCCTATAAGATTCCTTTAGCTTAAGTTCGATGCTTGCTATTTCTCTGACCAGTGTCTCCCTAGGCATTTCAGATATATTGACCTCTTTTAGCCGCTCTGTTATTCTTTTCCGTCGCCTGTAAAGGGAGCGCCTGTCTCTTTCTATTTTACATCTACTCCTCCTTTTTCTTAGAGGAATAAGCCTTGTGCATACATCAAGCACCACCAAGTTAATCTGTTCTAGGCATAAGTTGGGGTCTGTGTTGCTTAGTATATCTTCCCAGCTTATATCGGTTAGGACTTGGTTTACTTGGTCCCTGGAGTTTAACTGGAGTTTACCTGGAGAAAGTTCCCGGGGTCAACGCCCCCGCGGCCTGGTCTGTGACCAGGCCTCCTGGTGGATCAGAGCCTGATCAACCAGGCTGTTGCTGCTGGCTGCACGCAAACCAACGTACGAGCCACAGCCCGGCTGATCAGGAACTGACTTTAGGTGCTTGTCCAGTGCCAGCTTGAAGACTGCTAGGCGTCTGTTGGTAATCCCCCTTATGTGTGCTGGGAGGCAGTTGAACAGTCTCGGGCCCCTTACACTTATTGTATGGTCTCTTAACGTGCTAGTGACACCCCTGCTTTTCATTGAGGGGATGGTAAGTCGTCTGCCAAGTCTTTTGCTTTCGTAGTGAGTGATTTTCGTGTGCAAGTTCGGTACTAGTCCCTCTAGGATTTTCCAGGTGTATATAATCATGTATCTCTCCCTCCTGCGTTCCAGGGAATACAGGTTTAGGAACCTCAAGCGCTCCCAATAATTGAGGTGTTTTATCTCCGTTATGCGCGCCGTGAAAGTTCTCTGTACATTTTCTAGGTCGGCAAATTCACCTGCCTTGAAAGGTGCTGTTAGTGTGCAGCAATATTCCAGCATAGATAGAACAAGTGACCTGAAGAGTGTCATCATGGGCTTGGCCTCCCTAGTTTTGAAGGTTCTCATTATCCATCCTGTCATTTTTCTAGCAGATGCGATTGATACAATGTTATGGTCCTTGAAGGTGAGATCCTCCAACAAGATCACTCCCAGGTCTTTGACGTTGGTGTTTTGCTTTATTTTGTGGCCAGAATTTGTTTTGTACTCTGATGAAGATTTAATTTCCTCATGTTTACCATATCTGAGTAATTGAAATTTCTCATCGTTGAACTTCATATTGTTTTCTGCAGCCCACTGAAAGATTTGGTTGATGTCCGCCTGGAGCTTTGCAGTGTCTGCAATGGAAGACACTGTCATGCAGATTCGGGTGTCATCTGCAAAGGAAGACACGGTGCTGTGGCTGACTTCCTTGTCTATGTCGGATATGAGGATGAAGAACAAGATGGGAGCGAGTACTGTGCCTTGTGGAACAGAGCTTTTCACCGTAGCTTCCACGGACTTTACTCTGTTGACGACTACTCTCTGTGTTCTGTTAGTGAGGAAATTATAGATCCATCGACCGACTTTTCCTGTTATTCCTTTAGCACGCATTTTGTGCGCTATTACGCCATGGTCACACTTGTCGAAGGCTTTTGCAAAGTCTGTATATATTACATCTGCATTCTTTTTGTCTTCTAGTGCATTTAGGACATTGTCGTAGTGATCCAATAGTTGAGACAGACAGGAGCGACCTGTTCTAAACCCATGTTGCCCTGGGTTGTGTAACTGATGGGTTTCTAGATGGGTGGTGATCTTGCTTCTTAGGACCCTTTCAAAGATTTTTATGATATGGGATGCTAGTGCTATTGGTCTGTAGTTCTTTGCTGTTGCTTTACTGTCCCCTTTGTGGAGTGGGGCTATGTCTGTTGTTTTTAGTAACTGTGGGACGACCCCCGTGTCCATGCTCCCTCACCATAGGATGGAAAAGGCTCGTGATAGGGGCTTCTTGCAGTTCTTGATGAACACAGAGTTCCATGAGTCTGGCCCTGGGGCAGAGTGCATGGGCATGTCATTTATCTCCTGTTCAAAGTCATTTGGCGTCAGGATAACATCGGATAGGCTTGTGTTAATCAAATTTTGTGGCTCTCTCATAAAAAATTCATTTTGATCTTCGACTCTCAGTCTGGTTAGCGGCTTGCTAAAAACTGAGTCATATTGGGACTTGAGTAGCTCACTCATTTCCTTGCTATCATCTGTGTAGGACCCATCTTGTTTAAGTAGGGGCCCAATACTGGACGTTGTTCTCGATTTTGATTTGGCATAGGAGAAGAAATACTTTGGGTTTCTTTCGATTTCATTTATGGCTTTTAGTTCTTCCCGCGATTCCTGACTCCTAAAGGATTCTTTTAGCTTAAGTTCGATGCTTGCTATTTCTCTGACCAGTGTCTCCCTACGCATTTCAGATATATTGACCTCTTTTAGCCGCTCTGTTAT
Organism: Cherax quadricarinatus; assembly: GCF_038502225.1. Lineage (NCBI taxonomy): Eukaryota > Metazoa > Arthropoda > Malacostraca > Decapoda > Parastacidae > Cherax > Cherax quadricarinatus. Next base: position 158,915 of record NW_027195225.1, read on the forward strand.
TCTTTTCCGTCGCCTGTAAAGGGAGCGCCTGTCTCTTTCTATTTTACATCTACTCCTCCTTTTTCTTAGAGGAATAAGCCTTGTGCATATATCGAGTGCCACCTAGTTAATCTGTTCTAGGCATAAGTTGGGGTCTGTGTTGCTTAGTATATCTTCCCAGCTTATATCGGTTAGGACTTGGTTTACTTGGTCCCACTTTATGTTTTTGTTATTGAAGTTGAATTTGGTGAATGCTCCCTCGTGACTAATCTCATTATGTCGGTCTGGGGCTCCGCGCATACATGACTGAACCTCAATAATGTTGTGATCTGAGTATATTGTTTTTGATATGGTGACATTTCTTATCAGATCATCATTGTTAGTGAAGATGAGGTCTAGTGTATTCTCCAGTCTAGTAGGCTCTATTATTTGCTGGTTTAAATTGAATTTTGTGCAGAGATTTAAAAGCTCGCGTGAGTGTGAGTTTTCATCAGAGCTGCCTCCTGGTGTTATTTCTGCAACAATATTATTTGCTATATTCCTCCATTTTAGGTGCCATAAGTTGAAATCCCCCAGGAGCAAGATGTTGGGTGCAGGAGCTGGAAGATTTTCCAGACAGTGGTCAATTTTTAACAGCTGTTCCTGGAATTGCTGGGATGTTGCATCCGGAGGCTTGTAGACTACCACAATGACTAGGTTTTGGTTCTCGACCTTTACTGTTAAAACTTCCACTACATCATTTGAGGCATTTAGCAGTTCTGTGCAAACAAGTGACTCTGCAATGTACAGGCCAACCCACCCCCCCCCCTTTTGCCTGTTCACTCTGTCACATCTGTACAGGTTGTAACCTGGGATCCATATTTCGTTGTCCAAGTGATCCTTTATATGGGTCTCAGTGAAAGCCGCGAACATTGCCTTTGCCTCTGCAAGCAGTCTACGGATGAAAGGTATTTTGTTGTTTGTTGCTGGCTGTAGACCCTGCATATTTGCCAAGAAGAATGTTATCGGACTGGTGGTATTGTTGGTACTGGGGGGGGATTTTTTTCCGGCATTAATATCTGTATCTGTTGGTTTGGAGTGGAGGCCATCGACTGTGGTTCCACTCCAGGAATGACTGGATTTGGTGTACAATTTCTGCCATTTCCTGCCAGTTTTTTTTTTCTTCCTGGCACTAAAAAACCTCTCCCTCTTGAGTGGCTGTGGCTACCCAGGTTTTCCCATGGCCTGGATGTTTTGTATCTTTTTGAAGTTGAATTTGGTGAATGCTCCCTCGTGACTAGTCTCATTATGTCGGTCTGGGGCTCCACGCATACATGTCTGAACCTCAATTATGTTGTGATCTGAGTATATTGTTTTTGATATGGTGACATTTCTTATCAGATCATCATTGTTAGTGAAGATGAGGTCTAGTGTATTCTCCAGTCTAGTAGGCTCTATTATTTGCTGGTTTAATTTGAATTTTGTGCAGAGATTTAAAAGCTCGTGTGAGTGTGAGTTTTCATCAGAACTGCCTCCTGGTGTTATTACTGCAACAATATTATTTGCTATATTCCTCCATTTTAGGTGCCTTAAGTTGAAATCCCCCAGGAGCAAGATGTTGGGTGCAGGAGCTGGAAGATTTTCCAAACAGTGGTCAATTTTTAACAGCTGTTCCTGGAATTGCTGGGATGTTGCATCCGGAGGTTTGTAGACTACCACAATGACTAGGTTTTGGTCCTCGACCTTTACTGCTAAAACTTCCACTACATCATTTGAGGCATTAAGCAGTTCTGTGCAAACAAGTGACTCTGCAATGTACAGGCCAACCCCCCCGCCCCTTTTGCCTGTTCACTCTGTCACATCTGTATAGGTTGTAACCTGGGATCCATATTTCATTGTCCAAGTGATCCTTTATGTTGGTCTCAGTGAAAGCCGCGAACATTGGCTTTGCCTCTGCAAGCAGTCCACGGATGAAAGGTATTTTGTTGTTTGTTGCTGGCTTTTGACCCTGTATATTTGCAAAGAAGAATATCATCGGACTGGTGGTATTGTTGGTACTGGGGGGGATTTTTTTTCCGGCATTAGTATCTGTATCTGTTGGTTTGGAGTGGAGGCCATCGACTGTGGTTCCACTCCAGGAATGACTGGATTTGGTGTACGATTTCTGCCATTTCCTGCCAGTTTTTTTTCCTTCCTGGCACTAAAAAACCTCTCCCTCTTGAGTGGCTGTGGCTACCCAGGTTTTCCCATGGCCTGGATGTTTTGTATCTTTTTGTCCCCTTTAGATGGTGTGCCTGGCAATTTAAGTTATAGCACAGTCTTTCCTGTACTGAAGAGGTACACATTTCAGGGTGAAAAAGCTTACAGGAAGGGAGTTTGCATTTTCCTGTTGTCATATGGGCATGGCATTTTCTAGGGTGGTCATAGTTGAACGTCCCGTCTGTTTTTCAAGATTTCCCATGTCTGCAGATACCAAGTGCATAGTATGTGCACAGGCTTGGTTTCCGTTTGCCTTGGGTTTCTGTGACTGTATTCCCTGTTGGTGCATGTTTCCCTGTCTTATTCCTATCCTCCCTAGCACCAACAATGGAGCTCCCACAAGTTGTTTTTGGTAATAAATCCGCACTAGTGCTAGTGGAGTCCTCTTGTTTGCTATTTCCTTTGGTATTTCTAGTTTGCAATATTGGTTTTATCTTATCTTTGACTACACTTGTTTCCTCACTACGGCTCCTGTCTCCTATGAGGTCATTTATATGTATTCCTTCCTGCGTATAATTCCCGACTACCTGGACAAAATCTCCAGCTTCACCATTACTGTCTCCCAGGACAGCACCTCCAGCTTCACCATTACTGTCTCCCAGGACAGCACCTCCAGCTTCACCATTACTGTCTCCCAGGACAGCGCTATCAGCCCCACATTTACTGACTACCAGGACATGACCTCCAGCCTTACAGTTTCTGACTACATGGCCAGTATCAAGGGCAGTACCATTCAGCCCAGACTTTTTATGTTCCCGTCTGTTGTAGAAAGCTTCCAGGTTGTCTATGAAAGCAGCTTTGATGTTATCCTCTTTTAATACCCTTGTGATTTTAGTCCACAGATTTATCTCATTTGGGCATACCCAAAAACACTTCCCTGTTTTAATACTGCTTGTAGCTAGTTCTTGGATATCTGCACAAGGGGTGTGACACCAATTTCCACAAAAATGACAATTTATCCATGTGGAAGCCCGCTTGTTCGATTGACTGCAGACTACACAGAGCTTCATAATGATTTGAATGATTGATTTACTGTAATTCTACTAGTAACCTCTTGAATATTCTATTAATAACCTCCTTAAATGAAGCTCTAGCTATTTTTATTTCTATTTCTAAATGTACTTGTATATTGGACAGCTTACCGTGTACGTTCGATTTATATTTATTGTTTGTGTTTGATAAGGGCGCCTACAACCCCATCCATTTACAGTCTGCTTTATTGTCTATCGAATCTGTTTGAAACCAGTCAAGGGTTCGGACCATCAAGGGTTCAGACCAGTCAAGGGTTTGGACCAGTCAAGGGTTCGGAACCAGTCTGATCTGATCAGTGGGTCACTTATTTAAAACATACTGGTCGGTGATTTGGGCTAACACATGAAGGATCTTCTTGAAATTATCTACCCGAGTAAAATGTGATTTGATTGATACAAAAGTATAACTTGCGTGTTGAAGAACCGGTGATTGCTGGCAGCTCCTACAATGACGAACGGTCGAGCCTCAACCCTTGTTTATCAATCGCTGTATCTAGCTTTTCTAGTTTTTTTTCGTCTCCACCACAATAAATGCTATATTATCACTATAGTTGACTGGTGGAAATTTTGGAGGAAGGACGCTTTTTCTGTAGTAATAATTGCTTCTCGTTTTGTATATTGCGACCGCTGGTAACTACAGGTTATGTGAAAATCACAGTATACGTCTGGTATTTCAAGAAAAAAGAAACTAATGAAAGTCACTCCACTTCTCTAAGTACCATTATAATACTGGTTAGTTGCTACTACAACACTGTATTCTGCTATTCATTGGTATCACTAGATTATATGCGGGTACACTAGCAGGCCAGGAAGATTATTAAAACAGCTGACCAGTGTGGTAAGTTTCTGGCGACTTCTGGCACCTGCCTCTATAGGCTTATCACTTCATTTACAAATTCACCTGTTTTCAAATGACACTTTAGCCTTTATCATCTATATACTAGGGAGCCACTGTAGTATACACTATACACTATGTATACACAATGTTATCAGGGAGACTTTCTTTCCTCTGACAAAGAAAAGTTCTATTATTATTATTTTGCACACGGAACACAGGCCTAAGATTCCCCTCTGGCAGTAAACTCTGCTAGGTAGTGCACACTAATTCTCCTTTTTTGACTCAGTATATAATGTTTTCCGCCCAAGATTGGTTCCAGGCGCTAGAGGGATGTATCGTATAGGATTGATGGCACAAATTAAAGTTCTACCACGTAAGAGCGACCGTGAAAACACGAGAAAACCCGGAGCACAACGAGGCACGCTGACACGCTCACATCCGAAAAAAGGGGATTACCAACAGACCCCTGGCAATCTTCAAGCTGGCACTGGACAAGCACCTAAAGTCGGTTCCTGACCAGCCAGGCTGTGGCTAGTACGTTGGTTTGCATGCAGCCAACAGTAACAGCCTGGTTGATCAGGCTCTGATCCACCAGAAGGCCTGGTCACAGACCGGGCTGCGGGGGCGTTGACCCCCGGAACTCTCTCCAGGTAAACTCCAGGTAAACGTGTGGGTCACATCCTGGGTGTTAGTGGGCTAGTGTGGGTCATCATGGGTGTTAGTGGGCTAGTGTGGTTCATCCTGGGTGTTAGTGGACTGGTGTGGGTCACATTCTGTGTGTTAGTGGACTGGTGTGAGTTACATCCTGGGTGTTAGTGGACTGGTGTGGGTCACATCCTGGGTGTTAGTGGGCTAGTGTGGGTCACATCCTGGGTGTTAGTGGACTGGTGTGGGTCACATCCTGGGACAAAACTTACCTAATTTGCAGGTAATTCTCTGCATAACAAGTGGCTTTTTATGTAGTAGTATGTCACTGATGTCAGGTATGGTCTGTATACCTTGTACATGTACTTGTATACCTTGTACATGTACTTGTATACCTTGTATATGTACATGTGGAAATAGATATTATTAATATTATCATAATTTATAGCCCTCGACTTACAAGTTTAATGCTGAAGTTGCCAACGGTGTCGAGGAAGTTGGATCACCCTGGACCAGCCTGACCACCATAATACCAAACACTCTTGCGCCTGGTAGTGATTACCTCAGTGACAGTTATCAAAGCTATCTCTAATTGTCCTCTGCTAATTACACAGATGTATACCTGGAGTTTTCCTGATGTATACCTGGAGTATACCTGAAAGGTGTTCCGAGGGTTCACATCCTCGCGGCCCAGTCCATATTATTATTATTATAATCAAGGGGGAAGCGCTAAACCCGGAGGATTATGCAGCGCCTGGGGGGGGGGGGATGTGGAAGGCATTCAGGCTTAATTCGGGGGACTGGAGCACAGATCCAATTCCCTAAATCAAGAGCCCCTCACCAACATCAAGGAACCTTCCTTGAGGGGGCCCAGTCCATAACCGGGCCTTGTGGTGGATCAGGGCCTTATCAACCAGGCTGTTACTGCTGGCTGCATGCAAACTGATATACGAATCACAGCCCGGCTGATCAAATACTGACTTCAGGTGCCTGTCCAGTGCCGAGTCATATTGCGACTTGAGTAGCTCACTCATTTCTTTGCTGTCATCTGTGTAGGACCCATCTTGTTTAAGTAGGAGCCCAATACTGGATGTTGTTCTTGACTTTGATTTGGCATAAATTAAATATTTTGGGTTCTTTCAGTTTCATTTATGGCTTTTAGTTCTTCCCGTGTTTCTTGGCTCCTGTAAGATTCCTTTAACATCTGTTCAATCTTTGCTATTTTTCTGACCAGTGTTCCCTGCGTATTACAGATATATTGGTCTCTATTAGCCGCTCTGTTATTCCTTGCCTTCAGGTACTGACTTTAGGTGCCTGTCCAGTGCTTTCTTGAAGACAGCCAGGGGTCTATTGGTAATCCCCTTATGTATGCTGGGAGGCAGTTAAACAGTCTTGGCCCTCTGACACTTATTGTGTTGTCTCTTAGCATATTCATGGCGCCCTTGCTTTTCATTCAGCATATGTTGCACCGCCTGCCTGCCGAGTTTTTTGCTTTCAGATGGAGTGATTTCTATGTACAGATCTGGGAGTAGCTCATTTAGGATTTTCATGTATATTATCATGTATCTTTCTTGCCTGCTTTCCAAGGTGTACAGGTCAAAGGTCTTCAACCATTCCCAGCAATTTAGGTGCTTTATTGCACTTGTACATGCAGTCAAATTATTATTATTATAATAAAAAAGAAGCGCTAAGCCACAAGGACTATACAGCGCAACATGCAGTCAAAATTCTCTGTATATTCTCCAGGTCTGCAGTTTCACCTGCCTTGAGAGGGGCTGTTAGTGTACAGTAATATTCCAGCCTAGAGAGTTAGTTTAATATGTTTATTATGTACCCCATACCCATCCTGTGGGTGGTAGTCAAAAGATTACAGAAGTAGATAATGGGTCCGGGGACTGTGCCCCAAAGTTTTGATAGCTGAGCAAGTTACAAAAGTAATGAACTCCAAGTAGATCTGGTCACAATCATGACAAGTTGAAATGGTATTTACAGATTGCAGAGGTACATAATGGGTCCAGGGACTGGGCCCCCAAACGTTTGATAGCTGAACTAGGTACAAAGGTCATGCAGCCTAGAGAGAACAAGTGATTTGAAGAGAATCATCACTAGCTTGGCATCTCTAGTCTTGAAGGTTCTCATTATCCATCCTATCATATTCTTAGCAGATGTGGTAGATGGTTATGACCTTTGAGAGTGAGATTCTTTGACATTATCACTACCCAAGTTTTCCATAGAGGAGTAATTGAAATTTGTCTTCATTGAATTTCGTATTGTTTTCCGAGGCCAATTTAAAGATTTGGTTTATGTTCATTGGAGATTTGCAGTGTCCTCAATGGATGACACTATCAAGCAAATTCTGGTATCATCAGCAAAGGAATATACAGTGCTGTGGCTTGCATCTCTGTCAGTTATGTGGATAAGGAACAGGATGGGAGTGAGTACTGCACCTTGTGGAATAGACCTTTTCACTGCAACCGCCTCAGACTTTGATCTCTTTACTCTTTGTGTTCTATTTGTTAGGAAGTTATTCTCAATATTAAATTAAAATTCACTTAAAAATGAAGGAAAGTGAATATACTTCCATTCAAATATAGTAAAACATCCCAAGTGCTTTAGCTTAGCATTACAACATTGCTTGACAAGTCTCTGGAAGACAAAACATTCCCTAACATACTGAAGTTACTGTGTGTTGTCTCATTCTATAAAGATGCAAATAATTTAAATTGTTGTGTTAGACAAGAGATAAGATTAGAAACATCGGACACATTATCTGTTCGGCTGCAGTTTCTCGAGGATCGTGAAAAGTTAATTTTGGGTGATTTATAGGCCCCCAAACCTTGATAGAGAGTGCAGTAAGCTGCTATGGGACAAAATTCATAAGGCATCTAGATATGAAAATGTTGTGTTAATGGGAGATTTTAACTTTAGACAAATTGATTGGAACAATGTGACAGGAAATCTTGAGTCTAGTGACTTCCTTGATATGGTTCAGGATTGCTTTTTAAAACAGTTTGTGACAGAACCAACTAGAGGAAACAGTCTGCTTGACTTAGTTCTTGCCAACAAAGAATCACTAGTTAATAATCTTGAGGTTGATGAGCTTGGGAAAAGTGATCACAAATCACTTAGTTTCAATATATCATGGAGTTACCTGGTCAACTGCAATCAAATCTCTGTCCCAGACTTTCACTTGGCTGATTTCATGGGACTGAAAAATTACCTGGGTGGGCTAAATTGGGATGTCCTGACTATGGGTCAGGTAGGTGATCTTGGTTGCCAATATGATGTTTTTCAGAGGATAATTCTAGCTGCCCAGACAACTTTTATTCCAAGTAGGGAAATTAGATCTAACAAAAATGATCCCAAATGGATGAACAATAGATTAAAACATCTCACTGGTCAAAAGAGAGGCATATATAGGCGTATCAAAAGAGGGGATGGGCAGTTAAGAAATCAATATATTCAATTAAAGAGAGAAATAAAAAAAAAGGAATAAGAAAAGCAAAAAGGGATTATGAGGCTAAGGACGCAAAAGAAAGCAAAAGACTTGCCAGATGATGCAACATCCCCCCAATGAAAAGCAGGGGTGTCACTAGCACGTTAAGAGACAATACAATAAGTGTCAAGGGCCCTAGATTGTTCAACTGCCTCCCAGCATACATAAGGGGGATTACCAATAGGCCCCTGGCAGTCTTCAAGCTGGCATTGGACAAGCACCTAAAGTTGGTGCCTGACCAGCCGGGCTGTGGCTCGTACGTTGGTTTGCGTGCAGCCAGCAGTAACAGCCTGGTTGATCAGGCTCTGATCCACCAGGTGGCCTGGCCACAGACTGGGCCGTGGGGGCGTTGACCCCTGGAACTCTCTCCAGGTAAACTCCAGATTCAAAGACTAACCTAAAAGGGTTCTTTCAGGTATACAGAAGTAAGATTAGGGACAAGATTGGCCCACTTAAGAGTAACTCTGGTCAGATCGCTGACAGTGATAAGGATATGTGTGAAATTTTTAATTCTTACTTCCTCTCGGTTTTTACTTGGGAAGATACTAGCGAAATTCCAGGAAATAATAGATTATGTAGAACAGGATGATAATAAACTATGCACGATTGCAGTAACTAGTGACATGATCCTTAGACAAATAGAGAAATTAAAAGCTAAAAAATCCCCTGGCCCTGATGAACTGTTTGCAATGGTGTTAAAGGAATGTTAAAGAGGAACTAAGCAAACCTTTGGCTAATCTTTTCAACATATCACTACAAACTGGCATGGTGCCTTATAAGTGGAAAATGGCAAATGTAATACAGTGGACCTTCGAGTTTCGGCAGCCTCGACTTACGTGAAATTCAACCTTCGGCGAGTTTTTTTGGCAAAATTTGACCTCGAGTTTCGTGATTAGACTCGTGCTTCAGCTACCGTCCGGTACCCATCCGCCTGTCACCGTGCACACCAAGCCAGTCTCCCACGCCATTCACGCTCAGTATGCCATTGTTTACCAACACGTGACCATCACCCCACAGGTTCATACAATACATTTCATAATAATCCATTGTTTTTTGTGCTTGCAACTGCTAAATAAGTCATCATGGACCCAAGGAAAGCTAGTGCAAGCCCTTTGGTAAATAAAGTGAGGAACACGATCCAGAGGGATTTTGAAGGGTTTGAGGCAGACCCTGTCCCTGCCAACCCTCTGCCTGTTGTGGAAGGTGTTGTGGCATTGGGCAAGTCCATGGGGTTGGAGGTGAGTGACGGGGATGTGGAAGAGTTGGTGGAGGACCACAGGGAAGAGCTAACCACTGACGAACTGCAAGAGCTTTTGTGCTTGGGGATCAACTGCAGCAACACACCTAAAGCCAATAATAACCCAACAAAAAGCTGCAGTAAGAATAATCACTAAATCCCATCCTTGGCAACACACCCCCCCACTCTTCATAGATCTAAACTTACTCCCTGTTCAGTACATTCATACTTACTACTGTGCAATCTACATCTACAGGACCTTAAATTCCAATATTAACCTTGACCTAAAACGCTTTCTTGATAGTTGTGACAGAACCCACAGGCATAACACCAGACACAAACATCTCTACGACATTCCCCGTGTCCAACTAAACCTTTAAAAAAATTCAATGTATGACAAAGGCCCTAAAATCTGGAACACCCTAACTGAAAACTCTAGAACTGCAGACACATTCATCACCTTCAAAACTACCATTAGAAAAAATCTTATCTCCCTAATACACCCTGTCAACTAATTACACGAATACTACCTGGTGGTTCACACTTACACTCACTCACCCATTTGACCATAAACAGAAATATCAATCTCAATCTTGAAATAATGAATCCTAACTAGTCATAAATTGGCCTGTGATACTCCAATACTGAAACTATGTATTGTGCCAAAACAAAAGCATTCACATTGCTAAACTCACAAACTAGTATTTAGTCACTTAGCCATAATACCAACTTACCTCATAATTTGTAATATTTTAAAGTTAAGAATTAATCTAAGTCTGCCCGAAATGCCTAGCCATGCTAGGTGTTCTAGTGGCACCCTCTGTAATTAGTATTTTACTACATGTAAACCACACAATAACCAAATTCTGTAAACTCAGCATTGTAATCCTTATAGAGAATAAACTTTGAGCTTAAACTGGAACAGCATCAGACCACAGCCGAGGAACTTGCTTCAGAGGAGGAGGAAAAGAGTGATTAAGGACGTGTGGAATGTGGAATGAGTTGCAAAGTTTTGTTGAAAAGTATCACCCTGACCAAGCTGAAACAAGCCATATCTGCAACATGTACAATGACAGTGTTGTGTCCCACTTCAGGGAAATCTTAAAGAAACGCCAGAAAAAGACCTCTCTGGACAGATATTTTGTGTGACAGGGGTCCAGTGACTCTCAAGTTGTTCCCAGTGGCATTAAAAGAAGAAGGGAAGTAACCCCAGATAAGGACTTGCTACCTAAAGTCCTAATGGAAGGAGATTCTCCTTCCAAACAATAGTGTACACCTTCCAATCACCTCCCGTCTTCCATCCACCCAGAAGTCTTCAGTAAAGGTAAGTGTAATGTTATTATTTTTTATATGTATGTACTTGATTTGTCATTGATTTCACTATGTAAATCTTTATTTATTTTAATATTTTTGGGTGTCTGGAACGGATTAATTTTATTTCCATTACAGTGGACCCCCGCATAACGATCACCTCCGAATGCGACCAATTATGTAAGTGCGTTTGTACGTGTATGTTTGGGGGTCTGAAATGGACTAATCTACTTCACAATATTCCTTATGGGAACAAATTCGGTCAGTACTGGCACCTGAACATACTTCTGGAGTGAAAAAATATCGTTAACTGGGGGTCCATTGTATTTCTTATGAGGAAAATGGTTTCAAGTTTCTTGATTTTCGACTTTTGGCAGGCTCTCTGGAATGGATTAATCACGAAACTCTGGGGTCCACTGTACCTATTTACAGGGCAGGTGACAGGTCCTTAGCTTCGAACTATAGACCAATAAGCCTTACCTCCATGGCTATGAAGCAATTCGCAGCCATCTTGATAGGCACAGATTGATTAATGAATCTCAACACGGTTTTGCAAAGGGGCGCTCCTGTCTTATGAATTTACTAACATTCTTCACTGAGGTGTTTGAGGAGGTAGATCATGGTATTGAATATGATATTGTGTATATGGACTTCAGTAAGGCTTTCCACGAGGTAGCGTGGCCGAGCGTATGTAGACAGCCTGTACTGTCTGCACAGACAGCCCATGCTGTCTGCCAGCTTAGTTCATATTTCGCACCACTAAGGTGCTGCCCTCTGTAGCCAGGCCTCTCGGTAGGCACGCCAGCCTGTCTACCCTTGCCTCTGCCTCACTCACACAGCAACCTAGCAGCAAGACACAAGTACTAGTAGCTCTCTCTCGTGGGATGGCCCTTCCCGGGCCATGGGCACAACACAAGCCTGTGTACCCACCACGACACTTAACAATAAAGTAAGAAGCCTCCGAAGTTGTATCATTTACTACCCGCTACCAGAATACCAAACTCGTTATAAATGGTGGAAAGCGGTGGTCGCAGCAGTTGTTTGCCCAGAGAGAAGAAGGAAGAGGTATGAAGTCATCTTCACTTCATCATCCCATACAACAAGCATCCGTCTCTCAACAAGTTATCCTGATGTGCCTGCACGTTTGAGAACCCAGACACAGGTACAAGCAGGATCCAGCCGAAATTTGCCGAAATTCTCCGAGAATTGTAAGTGACCCCACGCTACAGCGTCCCACGCTGTTTCTCAAGTCACGTGTTCAGCGTCACTTGTATGTTGCTGTTGTTGTTCAGCTCAGCACAGCTGTTTCAGCAAGCCAGAGGCGAGTTTTGTGGTGATTTCAGCGTCCAGTGTGAGTTCTCCACGTGTTTGTGGGAGGAGGAAGAGGCTGCTCCTTGCCTCGCCCTGCTGTACTCTCACACCTCACCAGCCTACCATACACCACTCACCACTGCCCACTCCCTCTGCTGTGTTTTCTGCTGTTTATCATGTGAATTCGTCGCCAGTGCTGTTTATCCGAGTGCCCGAGGCCACTCGAAGCTATGTGGATCAGCATGCCACATAGATCATGATGCCACATGGATCCCGACGCCACTTGGGTGTGGGCGATGTCACGTGGATCTACCACCCACGTGAGTTACCAGATATCCCAGGGCACATGCTGTGGTCTGCTGCCCACATCACATAGACATCACCCACAATGCTGCCCGACTTCATGACGTCACGATGTCTGCCTGACGTCACCTCGAGATGTCTGCTGATGTCACAGTGCTGCTGACGTCACCTCGCGACATCACGCCTGACATCACATGATGTCACCATCGAGTGTTCAATAATTATTAAAATATTGTCAAGAAGACTAAGAGAAGATATATGTCGTGTGTTAATTCCTCTCAGTGTTCTCACATTTTAGTATATGTCTTAGTGTCAGTTTTATTCATAGAAAAGCATCATTTGCTAGTTTAAGCCATGTTAGTGTACCGCATGTACCGTGGTGTGTTTAAAGTTTCCGTGTGTCCAGTGAGGTCTGAGCCAGACCTGAGTAGCACCACTGTGCTAAGTCACCCGTGTGACCAGTGTGTTTGACAGCTATCAGACAGCCCCGAGTGACCGAGCCCTCTTGTACAGAAAGCTTTTATGCTCATCGCTCGTGATGTTCTGCAGAATCGTACCTGTTACAATTCCCATCGAGATTTGTTTCACTTCACCTCCAGACCTTCAGAATGCAGTTATATGTAGAGAAACAAGTCTGGGGATGCTTAGACTAACCTCTGCTATAACTCCAACTGCCGAGAGAATGATACTCGCCAAGCCACAGTTAGCCACTGTCGGCAGGCGCTGTGTCAGCCTCGTGTCACAAGCTTTAGTGAGCAGCCTGCACAAAGAAGATGTCACTTTGACTGCTAGCTCTCTCACTGCAGTCTGGTGTATGATGTTACGACTCCCAGATGTTTTGCCCAGTCGTCTCTGCCATGACTCGCTCCACAACTCGCTCCACGCTCGCCGGCAATGACAGCCCAGCGACAGTACCAGTCGAGAAGTGTCCTCCTGAGTCGCTTGCCAGAAGTCCTGCCCTGTTGCCGAGTTTTATCGACGCCTCACTCGAGGGCACCAGCATGTCGTGCCCCAGGTTGAGTGAAACCTGCAGCGACTCCTATGATGACTGCTTCACCGTTCCAGAGGAGACAATACCTTGTTACGTCACAGCTCAGCCGCAGCGATGTCTCCAGTGTTGCAGTATCTGTCCAGACGCAGGAAGGCATGCAGTGGTGCCCTTCGACACTCACTGCCTATGACCACAATGTTTAGCACACCCCACATGTTTTTTTCTTCCCTCCCTGTAGGAAGTTTCTTTTTCCATGTCCATATGTATATATATGTTTTTATTTTGTGTTCTGTTCCCTGTTCGAGAGAGAGACCGAGTTCCTTTTACCACCAGTATTGTCGCGTCGGGACGACGCACGGTAGGTGGCCGAGCATGTGTAGACAGCCTGTACTGTCTGCACAGACAGCCCATGCTGTCTGCCAGCTTAGTTCATATTTCACGCCACTCAAGTGTTGCCCTCTGTAGCCAGGCCTCTCGGTGGGCACGCCAGCCTGTCTGCCCTTGCCACGCTCTCACTCACACAGTGGCCTAGCAGCAAGACACAAGTACTCCCAGCTCTCTCTCGTGGGATGGCCCTGCCCGGGCCATGGGCACAAACACACAAGCCTGTATACCCACCACGACTTAACAATAAAGTAAGAAGCCTCCGAAGATGTATCATTTACTACCCGCTACCAGAATACCAAACAAACTCGTTATACAATGTAAACAAAGTTGTATACGAAGAACTAGGGGATGAGGTGAATCAAATTTTTTATTAGCTTGCAAAGCACTAAAGGAATCTAAGATGATTACAAATTTTGAAGTAGGCATAGATGCAATACAGATAACTGCAATGAGAATGGCATACAACTCGGCTGTTAAAATGTTAGCCTAGTCTAATAAATGACCTCGCACCACACTGTCAGGAAACACCATTGCAAACCCAGTACCATCAGAGGATTTAGAACCATCATTGTACACTGCACTGGCATGGTTTCATACCTGAAAAAATACTAATGGCACTATGATATAAATAATAAACTGACTATTGAGCTCTAGAAAATAATAAATATCTATTGATCTAAGTACAGTGTTAGTTTAATATCTTTATTATACACCCCATACCTATCCTGTGGGTTGTAGTCAAAAGATTACAGAGGTACATAATGGGTCCAGGGACTGGACCCTAAAGTTATGATAGCTGAACTAGTTACAAAGGTAATGAACTCCAGGTTGATCTGGTCAAAATCATGGCAAGTTACAAAGGTAATGAATCAGCCTCACTCCTATACATGGTTACAGTCATGAACAAATAACAAAGTAATGAGCCACTGATACGTCCACACCTGGTCACAATTGTCCCATGGGTGCCAGTGTTTACAAGCAGCCAGCCACATCCAAACATACAATCGGAACATTTCATGTTATCACAGCATTTTAAGTTTACCTGGAGAGAGTTTCTGGGGTCAACGCCCCCGCGGCCCGGTCTGTGACCAGGCCTCCTGGTGATTGTAGTGATTGTAAGTGATTGTACCTGCAAAATAAGTCACCACGGGGCCCAAGAAAGCTTCTAGTGCCAACCCTGTGGTAAAAAAGGTGGGAAATACTATCATACCACAGTCAGCTGCTGCTGCACCATGGTCAGCTGCTGCTGCACCACAGTCAGCTGTTGCTGGACCAGTCAGCTGTTGCTGCACCACGGTCAGCTGTTGTTGGACCAGTCAGCTGTTGTTGGATCAGTCAGCTGTTGCTGCACCACGGTCAGGTGTTGCTGGATCAGTCAGCTGTTGCTGCACCACAGTCAGCTGTTGCTGCACCACCATCAGCTGTATTACTCGAAGATGTGGAGAGTGTGTTGCTGGTGTGGCTTAACGTGAAACAATTACCGAGAAACGATTAACTCCAGAGGGTTAGCCACCCAGGATAACCCAAGAAAGTCAGTGCATCATCGAGGACTGTCTAACTTATTTCCATTGGGGTCCTAAATCTTGTCCCCCAGGATGTGACCCACAACAGTTGACTAACACCCAGGTGAACAGGAAAAAATGACTGGAACTAGTGCTCATATTGGTGAATTTAAGGCCAGCAAAGGTTGGTTTGAGAGATTTAAGAATTGTAGTGGCATACACAGAGTGATAAGGCATGGTGAAGCTGAAAAATTCCAACCCCAACAAGTGTTCAATTGTGACGAAACAGGCCTGTTCTGGAAGACAATGCCAAACAGAACCTACATTACTCAGGAGGAAAAGGCACTCCCAGGACATAAGACATTAGGACTTGACACCCCATGTCCTAATGGAAGGGGATTCCCCTTCTAAACACTAACACCATCCACACTCTCCCCTCATCCCATCCCATCAATCATCACAAGATCTTCAATAAAGGTAAGTGTCATGTAATTGTACATGTCTTCTTCAGTTTGTGTGTATTAAAATTAATATTTCATGTGGTAAAATTTTTTTTTTTTCATACTTTGGGGTGTCAAGAACGGATTAATTTGATTTCTATTATTTCTTACGGTGAAAATTAACTTGACTAACGATAATTTTGACTAACGATGAGCTCTCAGGAACGGATTAATATCGTTGGTCGAGGGTCCACTGTATATGCATACACACAAGCATGCACGCACACACACACACACACAAAGAAGTGTTCACAGAGGAGACAGAAGGGGCTCCAGAAAGACGGAGAGGTGGGGTACACCACCATGTGCTGGACACAGTACACACAACTGAGGAAGAAGTGAAGAGGCTTCTGAGTGAGCTAGATACCTCAAAGGCAATGGGGCCAGATAACATCTCTCCATGGGTCCTGAGAGAGGGAGCAGAGGCGCTATGTGTACCCCTAACAACAATATTCAATACATCTATCGAAACAGGGAGATCGCCTGAGGCATGGAAGACAGCAAATGTGGTACCAATCTTTAAAAAAGGAGACAGACATGAAGCACTAAACTACAGACCAGTGTCACTGACATGTATAGCATGCAAAATCATGGAAAAGATTGTCAGGAGAAGAATGGTGGAACATCTAGAAAGGAATGATCTCATCACCAGCAGACAACATGGTTTCAGAGACGGGAAATCCTGTGTCACAAACCTACTGGAGTTCTATGACATGGTGACAGCAGTAAGACAAAAGAGAGAGGGGTGGGTGGATTGCATTTCTTAGACTGCAAGAAGGCGTTTGACACAGTACCACACAAGAGATTAGTGCAAAAACTGGAGGACCAAGCAGGAATAACAGGGAAGGCACTGCAATGGATCAGGGAATACTTGTCAGGAAGACAGCAGTGAGTAATGGTACGAGGCGAGGTGTCAGAGTGGGCACCTGTGACCAGCGGGGTCCCACAGGGGTCAGTCCTAGGACCAGTGCTGTTTCTGGTATTTGTGAACGACATGACGGAAGGAATAAACTCCGAGGTGTCACTGTTTGCAGATGACGTGAAGTTGATGAGAAGAGTTCATTCGATCGAAGACCAGGCAGAAATACAAAGGGATCTGGACAGGCTGCAGACCTGGTCCAGCAACTGGCTCCTGGAGTTCAATCCCACCAAGTGCAAAGTCATGAGGATTGGGGAAGGGCAAAGAAGACCGCAGATGGAGTACAGTCTAGGGGGTCAGAGACTACAAACATCACTCAAGGAAAAAGATCTTGGGGTGAGTATAACACCAGGCACATCTCCTGAAGCGCACATCAACCAAATAACTGCTGCAGCATATGGGCGCCTGGCAAACCTCAGAACAGCATTCCGACATCTTAATAAGGAATCGTTCAGGACCCTGTACACCGTGTACGTTAGGCCCATATTGGAGTATGCGGCACCAGTTTGGAACCCACACCTAGCCAAGCATGTAAAGAAACTAGAGAAAGTGCAAAGGTTTGCAACAAGACTAGTCCCAGAGCTAAGAGGTATGTCCTATGAGGAGAGGTTAAGGGAAATCAACCTGACGACACTGGAGGACAGGAGAGATAGGGGGGACATGATAACGACTTACAAAATACTGAGAGGAATTGACAAGGTGGACAAAGACAGGATGTTCCAGAGACTGGACACAGTAACAAGGGGACACAGTTGGAAGTTGAAGACACAGATGAATCAAAGGGATGTTAGGAAGTATTTCTTCAGCCACAGAGTAGTCAGGAAGTGGAATAGTTTGGGAAGAGATGTAGTGGAGTCAGGATCCATACATAGCTTTAAGCAGAGGTACGATAAAGCTCATGGTTCAGGGAGAGTGACCTAGTAGCAACCAGTGAAGAGGCAGGGCCAGGAGCTTGGACTCGACCCCTGCAACCTCAACTAGGTGAGTACAACTAGGTGAGTACACAGGGGAGGGGCAAAGAAGACCGCAGACAGAGTATAGGCTAGGTGGACAAAGACTACAGACCTCACTCAGGGAGAAAGACCTTGGGGTGACCATAACACCGAGCACATCACCGGAGGCACACATCAACCAAATAACTGCTGCAGCACACGGGCGCCTGGCAAACCTGAGAATAGCGTTCCGATACCTTAATAAGGAATCGTTCAAGACACTGTACACTGTGTATGTTAGGCCCATACTGGAGTATGCAGCACCAGTCTGGAACCCACACCTGGTCAAGCACGTCAGGAAGTTAGAGAAAGTAAAAAGGTTTGCAACAAGGCTAGTCCCAGAGCTCAAGGGAATGTCGTACGAGGAAAGGTTAAGGGAAATCGGACTGACGACACTGGAGGACAGAAGGGTCAGGGAAGACATGATAAAGACATACAAGATACTGCAGGGAATAGACAAGGTGGACAGAGATAGGATGTTCCAGAGAGGGGACACAGGGACAAGGGGTCACAACTGGAAGCTGAAGACTCAGACGAGTCACAGGGACGTTAGGAAGTATTTCTTCAGTCATAGAGTAGTCAGCAAGTGGAATAGCCTAGCAAGTGAAGTAGTGGAGGCAGGAACCATACATAGTTTTAAGAAGAGGTATGACAAAGCTCAGGAAGCAGAGAGAGAGAGGACCCAGTAGCGATCAGTGAAGAGGCGGGGCCAGGAGCTGAGTCTCGACTCCTGCAACCACAATTAGGTGAGTACAATTAGGTGAGTACACACACATACACACACGCGTGGTAATGCTTTATTTACAATTAGCAAAGTCAGGGTATTTCTCCAGAATGATTTGTAATATACCACTGTGGACAGTGGACCCCTGACTTATGATATTAATCCGTTCCTGAGAGCACATTGTAAGACAAAATTATCATATATATGTCGAATTAATTTTCCCCCTAAGAAATAATGGAAATCAAATTAATTCGTTCAAGACACCCAAAAGTATGAAAAAAAAAATTTTTACCACATGAAATGTACATTTTCCTACACACAAAAAGAAGGATACATGCACAATATATATTGTGCAGGTACTAGTGTACTAAATGAAGAATAAAAGACATTTATTGAAGATGCAGCAATGACTGATGAGACACTGTGTCCTGGGAGTGCCTTTTCCTCCTGAGTGATGTAGGTCCTGTTTGGCATTTTCTTCCAGAACATGCCTTATCTTACTGTGTATGCCACTATGATTCTTAAATCTCTCAAACCAACCTTCGCTGGCCTTAAATTCACCTATATGAGCACTAGCTCCAGACATTTTTCCTGTTCACCTAGGTGTTAATCGACTGGTGTGGGTCGCATCCTGGGGGACAAGATTAAGGACCCCAATGGAAATAATTTAGACAGTCCTCGATGACACACTGACTTTCTTGGGTTATCCTGGGTGGCTAACCCTCCGGGGTTAATTGTTTCTCAGTACTCTCGATAAGCCACACCAATAACAGTCTCTCCACATCTTCGAGTAGTACAGCTGACCGTGGCGCAGCAGCAGCTGACCATGGTGTAGCAGCAGCTGACAGTGGTGTAGCAGCAGATGACAGTGTTACAGCAGCAGCTGATGGTGCTACAGCAGCAGCAGTAGCTGATGGTGCTACAGCAGCAGCTGATGGTGCTACAGCAGCAGCTGACGGTGCTACAGCAGCAGCTGACGGTGCTACAGCAGCAGCAGCAGCTGATGGTGCTATAGCAGCAGCAGCACCTGACCGTAGTACAATAGTATTTTGATAGTATTTCTCACCCTTTTTACCACAGGGTTGGCACTAGAAGCTTTCTTTGGGCCTATGGTGGCTTATTTAGCAGTTACAAGCACTAAAAACAATGGTATAATACAAAATTTATCGAATGTATGCATGCAACCGTGTCTGCCCCGGCTTGTAAACAATGTCACACTAGCTCAGCTGAGGCACTCAGGCCAGACAGACGTGTGGATGCGTATGGGACGAATGATGTAAGTCGAGTTTTTCAACGTATGTCGGGGTCAAATTTTTATGCTGACAAGCATCGTAAGTCGGTTTTAATGTAGGTTGAGGACATCGTAAGTCGGGGGTCCACTGTAAAGCATTTTACACAGTAGACTACAAGATCTTGCTGCTTAAACTAAAACAATTTTAAATCAGAGGATTTCATTAAGTCGCACTTACCGACACATGCCATCAAGTAACTGTTAATGACATCACCACATTCAACTCAGCCTATAAACATAGGAGTGGATCTGGGCATCATACTTGGTCCACAATTACTGTTTATCTACATCAGTGAACTAGCGCTTCCCAGGAACTCACACAAGACTTATTTATCAATGACAACTTTCTTCACATTAAATCTAGTTCATGTTGTCACCATCCATACTTTTAGTGATGAATTCTTGAAGATTCCTATTTGGGTAATAATCAATAAATTTACTGTTAATATTAATACGATGTTTAACATGTTGAGTATAATGCTACATAATACTCAGTACGAAAATAATTCAATCCTAAAATGATGAAGCAAGGGAAAATTCTGAATTATACATCATGACTCTAATATCTTTATTATGCACCCCATGTCCATCCTGTGGGTGGTAGACAAAGGATTACAGAGGCATATAATGGGTAAAGGAACTGTACCACAAAGTTTTGATAGCTAAACAAGTTACAGTGGTAATGAACTATTTACATGTTTATATCCTGTTACAATCTTAACAAGTCAATTATGCAGATGTGAATTAGGTCATACACAAAAAAAAAGTTTAAGCAGTTATGCATTATTTACACTGGGTAAAGGCAGGATATTTTTTTAGAATGGTTGGTATTATACCACTGTGGATAAAATACTTGGATATTTCTTAAACATTTCTGAGCGAGTTGTATCCGAATTCAAAAATTTTACCGCATTTTAGTACAGGTCGGCCATCACTAAACCAGCATCATTGGGACCTGTACTGTGCCGGATTAGTGAGTTTGCTGGATTACAGAGTGATTAAGTTAGAATACACTTAATTAACCTATCAATAGAGACTCTGCTAAATCTTCCTCATTTTCATCACTGCTTTCTCCTCCACTGGCTTGCTGCTGTGGATTTACAACCATCTGTGCAATTTCTGAGTCAGTGTAATGATGAAATTTGAAATTATGCTAATAACCGATTGCCGGATTAGTGATGGCTGACCTATACATGATGATGCAAAGTGAGACTCTGGTCCATCTGACATCATCTAGTGGTGGTGATTTAATCTCCTCGAGATACTGTTAACCCAGCCAGAGCTGGGCAGTAGTGACATCCAAGATTCTGCTTATTGGCTGCACCAGACATGCGGAACTTCCTGAATGATGGAATGATGATAGGAGGTCTTACCATGACTGCAGCCTTAAATTCAACACATATCTAAGAAAATTTCCAAAACTATAGCATGTTCCACAAACACCGTTGTGCTGCTTTCTAAACAATCCTGACCTCACTTATACAGTGGTACCTCGAGTTTCGAACAGCTCCCAACTCGATCAATTATGTAAGTGCATTTTTGTAAGTGCTTTTGTAAGTGTATTTTTGTAAGTGCTTTTGTAAGTGTATTTTTGTAAGTGCTTTTTTAAGTGTATTTTTGGGGGGGTCTGAAATGGACTAATCTAATCTACATTATTCCTTACGGGAACAAATTTGTTTGGTAACAGCACTAACACCCGTCTGGAACAAATTAAATTCGTAACTCGAGGTACCACTTTATTAATAATAATAATTTAGGATTTTATAATTCTCAGCACCTGTTCCTTCCAGAAATTTACAAGTGCTCACACAAATGATAAACTCAACAATAATAAGGATGATAAGAGTGAAAGTATGATCATCGGGATGACAAGTGGCAGTATGATCATCAGGATGACGAGTGACAGTATGATCATCAGGATGACGAGTGACAGTACGATCATTGGGATGACGAGTGAGAGTATGATCATCGGGATGACGAGTGACAGTATGATCACGGACAAGCGCTGAACCCATAGGAATTATACAGCGCCTGTGGAGGGGGAGGATGGAAGGTATTCAGGCTCAGTTCAAGGAACTGGAGCACAGATTCAGTTCCCTAGATCAAGAGCCCCTCACCAGCATCAGGAAACCTCCCTTGAGGGGATCATAAGTGGCAGAATGATCATCAAGATCATAAGAGTGACACTATAATCAGGGGAAAAAGCTTGAGAGATTTGAGGATTAAACCAAAAGGTTTCTTTCAGGTATATACGAGTAAGATTAGCGACAAGATAAGCCCACTAAAAATATAATAAAAAATAAACTACTAAACCTACAAGGGTCATACAGTGCAGCAGGGCAGGGAAGGATTCAGGGGTATTGGGTAGCAAGAGGGGGGGATTATTATTAGGTCATAGAGTGCAGTGGGGCAGTGGATATTGCAGGGAGTAGCAAGATGAAGAGGTAGAAAGGGCTGTGAGGAGTGCTCGAGTCATCATCATCAGAGTTCGTGCAGTAAATCAACTGTTGTCAAAAAAGTCAATGATAAAGTGAGTTAAAGGAGGGTCTATCAGCAAGAAGGGAAGGTAGAGTAATAGCATTAGAGCGGTGACAACGTGGGAGGTATATCCTGTGTGCCTGTTGATAGTGGGCAGTCCAACAGAATATGGTTAACAGAAACTGGAACCTGACAATTCTCACATAGTGGGACAGGGCGCCTCTCCATGAGATACCCACGTGTAAGACTAGTGTGGCCGATGCAAAGACGGGAGAGAGTAGTCTCCCAACCTCGACATTGATGACAAAAGGATGGCCAGAAACCTATACTTGGTTTAATAGAATGCAATTTGTTATGTAGCAGATCAGACCAATGCTGTTGCCAATGATTGCAAAGGTGGGTAGAAATCACAGCAGTATAGTCTGCAAATGAAACACTTCTATATGAAACTGGAAGGCAGACACTGCTGCTGACTGTGCAGCAGTGTCTGCCTATTCATTGCCCTGTATGTCAACATGACTGGGGACCCAGCAAAAAAAATCTTTATGCTCGCTAGAGATATGGTGTAACCCAAGTTGGATACGAAGAACCAAGGGATGAGGCAAATCAAATTTTCATAAAGCCTGCAAAGCACTAAGAGTCTGAAACTACCACTAATGGCAACACACGCATAGATGCAGTATGGATAAGTGCTTTGAGAACTGCATACAATTCAGCTATAAAAATGCTAGCCAAGGCTAATAAATGCCCTTGTACGATGCTGTATGGAAACACTGCTGCAAATCCAACACCATTAGCAGACTTGGAGCCATCACTGTACACTGCAATGGCTTGAAAATGAGACTGGAAATGATAAAGAAAATGAGAGTGAGAAGCAACGGTATGTACTTGGGCTTTTGTGCATGGCAGTGGGGAAGAACAGCCATGAACCATTGGAACTTCCCAAGGGGGAAGGGAAAAGTTAGATGCTACATGAGCATAGAAAGGCAGCAAATGAGAGAAGACGAGCGAATGTAGACAAAGAGAAAAGGGGAATAAATAAGAGTGGCGAACAAATAAAGAACTTCTACTAACATCTGTTACCATCCTATACATGGAAGGATTGTGGAGGTCATGAGAGGCAACAAAATAGCGGATGCGATGAGCATCACGATGATCGGTCAAGGATGGAATATTTGCCTCTGCATAGAGGCTCCCAACAGGTGAAGAGTGAAAAGAACTGAGGCATAAACATAATCCCTGGTGATGGATGGGATCAAGGCTAGAAAGAGTTGCAGGAGAGGCCGCTGAATATATCTGGTCACCATAATTTAGTTTCACTAAAATTAGAGCAGGATGCATTGATCAGCTCCCCATGAAAGATGAGCGAGGATTTTAAGGAGGTTCAACCAACTATGACAAGTTGCCTTCAAGGAGGTAATGTGAGGTTTCCAGGATAACCGATGGCCAAACAGAAGGCCGAGAATCCTGACAGTATCACATTCTGGGATATGCGAACCATACAGGTATAATGGTTTATCAGGAACGATAGAATGCTTAGTGAAAGTAATTTGGTGTGTTTTAGTACTAAAAAATTTAACCCATTAGTAGTGTCCCAATTGGAAACATAGTTGACCGCATGCCGGAGAGAAACTGAAATGAGGTGACAGTCAGCGCCTGTACAAGCTACGTATAGCAAAGTCATCAACATTGTGATGACCAAATATTAGACGGAAGAATAGATGCCAGATCATTTATAGCAAGGAAAAAAAGCGTGGTGCTCAGGACACATCCCTGGGGAACACCTTCAGCTTGGACAAAGTCTGGGGAAAGCGTACTATTAATTCGAACACTGAAATGTTTTGGATAAGAAGTTCTTAAGGAAAAATGGTAGATTGCCTCGGAGGCTGGGTCAAGATGTTATATCTTCAAGTTATGTCATATGCCTTATCAAGCTCAAAAAAGATAGCGGTAACCGAGTGGTTATTGGCAAAGGCATTATGAACATATGTATCTAAATGGAGTAAGGGGTCAATAGTACAATGGACCTTACAAAAGCCATATTGACTAGTGGAGACACTATTGTGTGTCTCTAAATACCACACCAAACGTCTATTTACCAGACGTTCCAACACTTTGCAAACCTCACTGGTAAGAACAACGGGACGATAGTGGGAGGCATCAAATCCCGAAATATGTACCTGGTTTACGAAAAGGTAGTAGGTACTCCAATGGCAGATTTCCACAGCTGAGTCAGAACTCGTGACCAAATAAGGTTAAGGAGATGTAAGAGGACCGCAAGGGCTAATGAATGTAAATGCTGGAGCATACAGGTATGAATGCCATCCAGCCCAGCTGCCAATGATCAGCAAGCGGAGAGTGTTGACTAATTCTAGAAGCATAAAAGGCACACTGTAAGACTCTTTTCTGCTAGAAGAAAAGTCTGAGGTCTCAAACTGTGACAGAGTTTTAGGAAAGAAATGAGAGGCAGAGATGGAGTCCCTGGGAGATATGGACAAGATGATGACCAAGTTCAGTGGCAACATTAAGAAAGTTAGCTATAGTAACAGGAGTGCATTTGCCACTCAGTTTCCATACTTTTTTCCAGACTGCACTCCTAGACAAAGCCAAAGTGACGGTAGAAGCATAATCCTGCCAACAAGTATGTTTAGCTTTATAGATGACACGGCGAGCGGCTGTTCTTGTCTGCTTAAAATCAAGGAGGTGGTCTGTGGTTCTACTGTACCGATATCTGCCCCACGCAGAGCGTTTCAAACTTACTGCACAAGCACAGGCAGGAGACCACCAAGGCCTGCCTGAGGTTTGGGGTATAGAATGTAAAGCCTGGCCCACGGCCGGGCTCCGAGAGTAGCTAAGCTCTAAAAACTCTTCAGAGGTATATCAGAGGTGGTTAAAACTGAGGTCGAGGTGTAACAGCTCATCAGTGGAGGATGAAAAAGGATCCTCACTAAAAGCATTTTGGCATGAGTAAAGGTCCCAATTCGCTTGGTCAAATTGCCAGTGTGGGCTGTGAGGAGGTGGTGAGTACGAATGAGAAGTAAGGATGATTGGAAAATGATTGCTGTCATGCAAGTCTGGCAGAACATACCAGGCAAAGTCTAGTGCAGTTGAGAAGAGCAAACTGAGTGATCGATGCAAGAGGTTGTGTACGAGGATCAAAATGGGCGGGAGTACCCATATTTAAAACACGGAGGGGAAGAGAAGTGAGAAAAGCCTCCAACTGAATGCCATGAGGGTCAGAGTGAATCTCCCCAAAGAAAATGGTGAGCATTAAAATTGCCAAGTAACAGATGGGGCAGTGGTAAGGAAGAAACCAGAAATGCAACATCTGGGTCAGATAATGCCTGAGAAGGAGAGAGATACCAAGAACAGATTGTGTACCACTTATTCAAGTGGATATGGGCTGCAGTGTAATGCAGGGAAGTATGAAGAAAGAGCCGATGGTATGGAATACCGGTGCATGTAAGAAGTGCACTTTCATTAACCCTTAAATGGTCCAAACGTATATATACATTTTTTTCAACATCTGAAAGTATGTAAAAAATGTAGATCTTTTTTCTTTACATTTAAAAACGTGTAAAAAAAACTTTTATCTACTTTTTTTTTTTTGTTATATTTGAAAGTATGTAAAAAATCGTAGATCTGCTTTTGGAGCGCTACGAACATGGATCTGTTTGGACTGTTTAAGGGTTAAAGGTCCCATTCGGGAAAAGATCTGATGAATATAATAAAATATAGCATGAGATGGGACAGATAACAGAGCATAATATAGGTTCTTGTAAACAAACACAAACGAGGGAAAGCTGGGAGAGCAACACGTGAGGCTCACCTCAGTTACCTCTGAGGCCTCGAATATTCCACTGTACACAAATAACCCGCACATAGAAGAGAGGAGCTTACGACGACGTTTCGGTCTAACTTGGACCATTTACAAAGTCACACTGTGCGGATTATTTATGTATTGTTCCAGTCACGGAATTGTGCCTTTTTTTGGTTATTCCACTGTAAATAAGCCATGATTTCCAAAGAGAAGGATACAAGAAATCAGAAGGTAGAGGTATCTATGGACTAGGTTAGAAAAGTCCACATGTGGAGGCAGTGGAAAACAAACATGCAGTGAAGGGTTGGAATGCTGCAAAGAAAGGAGTTGTGCAGATGGAGAAGAGTGAAAAGGAGAGAGAGGTGATGGATCATGTCCATCAGTGGTTTGGTCTCTGCAATGTAGTCACAGATAGCTTGAGTTGTTTCAGAGGACAAGGATGTTGTATGTGGTATGATATTGGAGACAGAAGGAGGAGTGTGGGTGAGTAAAGATTGGGGTGACGACAGAATTTACCAACATCGGGGAGGGGGGGGGGGTCACGAGAGGTTAGCGGTAACTTAAGAATAAGTTTGGGAGGGGACAGGAGAGGAAGGTACTGTACAAGGGGAAGGATGGACCTCCACACTTGCAACAGAATGAGTAAGAGGTAAAGAGCCAGGTACTGAGACTGTAAATGAAAGAGATTCACCCTTTTAAGATTTGTTGGACTTTGAACAAGTAGAGACGTGAGGGAGGGGAGCGGTTGTGAGAGATCTTGTAGACACAGAAGCTGGTGTTCGAGATGAAGATTTGAGAATAGTAGGAGGCGGCAAGGTAGAGGTAGGGACCTCAGAGTCCAGGACTGCAAAAGAGTTAGATACAGAGGTGACTGTGAAGTTGTGATTCCAGGGAAGACTGCAGGAATTGGAACACCCAGAGGTTAGGGGGTCTCTTAGTAACTCGAGAATAAGAAATATGGGAAAGTCTCCCCTGGAGGCATAGGTGAGACTGCCATGTCATAAACCTTCTGTCTCTTTGAAACAATGGATTTCACATTCATTCAAGTAAACCTGGAAATGACGAGAATAAGATGGATGAGCTTCATGACAAGGCAGGAGGAACGTAGACTACAAGATGTATTGGTATGGTCATCAGTACCACAGACTGGGCATTCAGCCATGGACTTGCAATATTTTGGCCAAACTGCCAGCAATTTCTACACTGTTATGGTGTAGGGGTCACCTGCCGGACATGTAAGCGGTGTCCCACAATATAAACCGATATCAGAAGCTCACAGCAGCCAAAAGCTAAGCAAGTTACATTGCAGGGGTGGCATCTCTGCCCACAGATAGGCAGTACATTGGAAGGTCTTGGAGCTCAAGCTGTTCCAGAATGTCATCACCACATGTCTGGAAATTATGCTTAACAGTGGTATATGGTAGAATGACAGTACCAATGCAAAAATTGAGAGAGTGATATTTTTCACTTGTCACAGGAATGGCATCTATGGTTGTAAGGAGAGAAAGATCATGAGCTTGGCTAGCATTCTGTACTGTGATGATGCATGCACTGCTCTTAAGAGCATGAAATGGAATATTACAACCAGCATGGTGTAGGAGCACCTTGCTGATACTACGATCAGAAAGATATTTTAAAGATGTCAGATGTAGAGTTAGAGACTTCATTGTGTACTATAATGTTTAGTATGTAAAGGAAGTGATTGTTATGTTGGTCTTTTCTGAGTAGAATGATAATCAGTTAAAATAAATAAAAAGAAATTTAGTTCTTGCTTTGATAGGGAATCAGTGTTGGTGATACAAGCAGTGATAAATGTAAGTGAAAATATGTCCAACTTCATGATTCAGTACACAATGAAGTCACTAAAAACAACATGAATGACAATGTTTAATGAATTTGATTTATATGCTGAAATAGAATAAAGAACCAGTTTTTTTTAAGTGTGCTAGACAGGTAGGAATAAATTAACCTGTATTTTTAAGTGTATTTTAATCCTGCCTTATTATTATTTAAGATTTGTGTTCTTATATCACATGTTAAATATGTCCCACATATATTTTTAATAAAGAACATCAGATTTACTTGGATTTTCCTGCTGAAGTGGCCAAAGTCATAGATGAGATTTTCTTAAAAGGTCTTTAAAATATTTCACACTGTATTCTTTCTCATATATGAGTTATCATATGATTTACTAAATTTGATTTATGGGAATAACTTTGCAGACACCTTGAACAGTGATATGGTTGGTCGGTGTTGTGACGTCTCATGTGATTCTCAAATTTTAATTTTTGTGAAAAGCTTTGGGAGCATAGAGAACAATTATATGGTTTCTCATCCTGATGAATTTTTTCATGTAATATTAAATTTGCTTCTCTTGAAAAGCTTTTCTGACACTCTGAACACTTGTACAGTGTTTCTCCTGTATGAATTTTTAAGTGTTTTACTAAACTTTCTTCTACTGAAAAGCTTTTCTGACACTTTGAACACTTGTATGGTTTATTTTCTTTGTGAAGTGTCAAGGGTTTAACTAAAAATGTGTGATTTGTGAGAATTTTCTGACACTCTGGACTCTGATGTACTTTTTCTTGTGTGTGAGTCCTCATGTGTTTCTCTAAATCACATTTTACTGAAAAGTGTTTTGAACACACTGAGCACTGATATGGCTTCTCCCTAGTATGAATTCTCTGGTGTAGTTTTAGTTTAGATTTATCAATGAAGTCTTTCAGACAGTCTGGACACTGGTACGGCTTCTCACCTGTATGATAGCGCATGTGTTTTACCATAGCACATTTTACTGCAAACAATTTTGAACACACTGAGCACTGATGTGGCTTCTCTCCAGTATGAAGTCTCATGTGTGAATTCAGGTGACCCCTTTGTCTGAAGTCTTTGTGACACACTGAACACTGAAATGGCTTCTCTCCAGTATGAACTCTCTGATGTTGTTTTAGTGAGGGTTTATCAGTAAAGTCTTTGTGACACTCTGAGCACTGAAATGGCTTCTCTCCGGTATGAATTCTCTGATGATTTCTTAATGAATATCTATGAGTAAAGTCTTTTAGACATACTGAACAACGATATGGCTTCTCTCCGGTATGAGTACTGTTGTGTCTCACCAGTTTATAATTATTTGGAAAAACTTTTTCACAAATGGGACACTGATGGACTTTTTTCACCTCCTTCATGTTGTCTTTATTTCAGTTTTTAAAACTAAATCAGTAATTCATTATATGCTATGCACTACTTAACAATAATCTTAGTGTACCTCACATAACAACAGACTTATTGTACCTCACATAACAACAGACTTACTGTACCTCACATAAGAACAGACTTACTGTACCTCACATAACAACAGACTTACTGTACCTCACATAAGAACAGACTTACTGTACTTGACATAACAACAGACTTACTGTACCTCACATAACAACAGACTTACTGTACTTGACATAACAACAGACTTACTGTACCTCACATAACAACAGACTTACTGTACTTGACATAACAACAGACTTACTGTACTCACATTTTGTACTTTCTATTGTCTCACAGTTAATATATTTTCCAGTGAAAGATTTTCTAAAAAAAAAAATTAAATATTGACAAGTTATTAGAAATTCTTTCCATATGAACCTTTTTAACTAACACAAATATGAAAAAATGACACAATTTACAAAAATTTTAATCCACTATTAAGTATTACAATGTATTTTTTGTGTCTGTAAATTTTAACGAATAATACATTAATTTTAAGTAATGTGTTAGCGCTCTTAACTAAAAATGTTCCAAAATTATTCAACACAAATGCTGAAATAAACGTTAAAAACACGTTTCAAACATGTTCATTGCTGATAGAGGAATGAAGTTTAAGTGTTTGTATAGGTCGTGCAAGTTGTATAAGTGGGTGCTCATGTAGGTCATTTAAGTGGGTACTAGTGTAGGTCATTTAAGTGGGTACTAGTGTAGGTCATTTAAGTGGGTGCTAGTGTAGGTCATTTAAGGTCATTTAAGTGGGTACTAGTGTAGGTCATTTAAGTGGGTACTAGTGTAGGTCATTTAAGTGGGTGCTAGTGTAGGTCATTTAAGGTCATTTAAGTGGGTGCTAGTGTAGGTCATTTAAGTGGGTACTAGTGTAGGTCATTTAAGGTCATTTAAGTGGGTGCTAGTGTAGGTTGTGTAACTGTAAATATTCCATAAACAAAACTCAAATCTTATCTCATCAAATATTAATTGCATTTATACACATCTACTCTCTATATTATTATAAATGTAACGACTACAATAATAAAACTTTTATAATAAACAAACTGATAAATGTACAGTAATTGGTCAAGTTTTTATCAATAAACTGTTTCTTGTTAAAGTTCTCTTTATCACGATTATTGATGTAATTGATTCATGCAGACTTCGCTTCTTTACGATGAAAAAATCAGAGATGTCAGAGTAAAGATATGCCAGGAATATTTCAAGAAAATATAACACTCAGGTTTTTGAAACAAATTAGTGGAAAGATTAAATACCGACTATTATTGTCATAATAAGGGTAAGATTTATTGTCATAATAAGGGTAAGATTTATTGTCATAATAGAGGTAAGGGTTTTCACAAAAGGGATAAGACTACAGCTAACATTTTCAAAGCAGGGGGTATTATTATGACCAATTTTTTCACAGAAGGGGTAAGACTTTGACTACCATAAGTCTCATGGAAGGAAAGAATATAGAAATAGTTACTTAAAACAGAGTAGTCATGAATTAGGATTGTCTCAAATGGTCTTTCACACTATTAAATGTGAAATATACTGTGTAAATTAAACTTTATTTTCTGTTACCTTAATTCCTTGGAAAAGTTAGAAGTTACAAGATTTTTCAAACAGTACAGTTAAATATTAACAACCAGAACACACACACAAACTGTTTATAGTGCTGAAACCCCGCTGACAGTAGTTGAACTTGGTGCTGGCAGTAGTTGAACTCGGTACTTCAGATAGTGTGGTATTCTTCGTTAAACTTGGTGCTGACAGTAGTTGAACTCGGTACTTCAGACAGTGTGATATTCTTCATTAAACTTGGTGCTGACAGTAGTTGAACTCAACTTTTGCCATCTTCTTCAGTATAATGACACTGGCTGTCAGTATGGAATATTTACTACAGTACTGACAGTGTAAACACCAACTGTAAAAGAAAAGTTTATTGTAACATTTTTGTAAATCTATTTATGTTGTTATTATTAACACATCGGCCGTCTCCCACCAAGGCAGGGGTTCCCAAAAAAGAAAAACTTTCACCATCATTCACTCCATCACTGTCTTGTCGGAGGTGTGCTTTACACTACAGTTATAAAACTGCAACATTAACCCTTTCAGGGTTTCGGCCGTACTAGTACGGCTTACGCGCCAGGGTCCTTGACGTACTAGTACTCATAAATTCTAGCACCTTCAAATCTAGTGAGAGAAAGCTGGTAGGCCTACATATGAAAGAATGGGTCTATGTGGTCAGTGTGTGCAGTATAAAAAAAATCCTGCAGCACATAGTGTGTAATGAGAACAAAAAACTTTGACCGTGTTTTTGGATTAAAACAGCGACTTTGCACTGTATTTTCGTAGAGTATTTATTGTTGTATTCTAGTTTTCCTGGTCTCATTGTATAGAATGGAAGACATATTACAGAAATTGAGATGATTTTGACTAGCTTTTACAATGAAAAGTACCTTGAAATTGAGCTCAATGTAGCAGAAATGTTCGATTTTTACCAAAGTTCAAAAGTAAACAAATCATGCTAAGCGTCCAATACACATCAACTGGTGAGTCTAATATTCTTTCACAAGTGCACCGATATTATTTATACCATTTCTACACTAATGCAGTAGTCTGCATAACAGTAAATCTTCTATTTTTTGTGAGAATAAAAATTCAAAATGGAAAGCAAAAGAATGTAAAAGGGATGTGGGGACGTGACTAATGAACAGAGGAAATGTTATTTTAGTGCCAGGAATGTCTTTCTTGTTTATTCTGGACCCTATTTGGAAATTGGCATCTTTTGAAATTTGTGTGAAATTGGCAAAATTGCTAAATTCTGACCACTGTATTGGATAGTTGAAATCGATAAATTGGTGGTTTCTTGTACTCATTTGATAGAAAAAATGGAGTTCTAGCAAAATAGTTATGATTTTTGTCAACTAGTAAATTGGAATTGGCCAAAAATAGGGCTCAAAGTGAGCAAAATCGCCGATGCTTAAACATCGTCAAGACCGCTAACTTCGCGAGAGCATAATTCCATAAGTTTTCCATCAAATTTCATACTTTTGGTGTCATTATGATCGGGAAAAGATTTTCTATCTTTTCATAAGAAAAAATATTTTTTTTTTTTTTAAATTTGGGGTACCCTGAGAACAAGTCTCTGAGAGGGCCTGTGGACCCTGAAAGGGTTAACACCCCTCCTTCCATTTCTGTTATTATTTTATTAACACATCGGCCATCTCCCACCAAGGCAGGGTGGCCTGAAAAAGAAAAACTTTCATCATCATTCACTCCATCACTGTATTGCCGGAGGTGTGCTTTACACTACAGTTATAAAACTGCAACATTAACACCCCTTCTTTTGTTAATACATGTATATCAACAGTATTAGATATACTGGACAGGTTTATTTTACAAAAATTGGGCAAATAGGGTCATTCTTTACTCAAGAATTACAGTGGTACCCCGAGTTTTGGCCATAATTCGTTCCAGGAAGGCTGTTAGAGTGCCGTTACCATATGAATTTGTCCATTTCAGACCCCCAAAAAATACTTACAAAAGCACTGACAATAATACACTTATACAGTGGACCCTCGACCAGCGATGGCATCGATTAACGATAAATCTGACTAGCGATACATTTTATCGCAAAAATTTTGCCTCGATTAGCGCTAAAATACTCGACCAACACTATTCATTCTGTCTGAGACGCGTCCACTTCTGGCCAGTGTTTACAAGCCAGCCAGCCACCGCGGTCGCTTCCAAGCATACAATCGGAACATTTCTTATTATCACAGCCTTTTTAGTGATTGCACCTGCAAAATAAGTCACCATGGGCCCCAAGAAAGCTTCTAGTGCCAACCCTACAGCAAAAAGAGTGAGAATTACTATGGATATGAAGAAAGAGATTATTGCTAAGTATGAAAGTGGAGTGCGTGTCTCCGAGCTGGCCAGGCTGTACACAAAACCCCAATCAACCATCGCTACTATTGTGGCCAAGAAAACTGCAATCAAGGAAGCTGTTCTTGCCAAAGGTGCAACTATGTTTTCGAAACTGAGATCGCAAGTGATAGAAGATGTTATTGGTATGGATAAATGAAAAACAGATAGCAGGAGATAGCATCTATCAAGCGATCATATGTGAAAAGGCTAGGAAGTTGCATGATGATTTAATTAGAGAAATGCCAGCAACTAGTGGTGATGTGAGTGAATTTAAGGCCAGTAAAGGTTGGTTTGAGAGATTTAAGAATCGTAGTGGCATACATAGTGTGATAAGGCATGATGAGGCTGCCAGTTTGGACCAAAAAGCAGCTGAAAAATATGTGCAGGAATTCAAGGAGTACATAGACTGTGAAGGACTGAAACCTGAACAAGTGTTTAATGGTGACACTGACAATGTTGTGAAACACTTTAGGAATGTCATAAAGGAACTGGAGGTACAGGCCTCTATGGGCAGATATGTTGTGTGACAGAGGTCCAGTGACTCTCAAGCTGGTCCTAGTGGCATTACAAGAAGAAGGGAAGTAACCCCGAAAAAGGACTTGCCACCTAATGGAAGGGGATTTCCCTTCTAAACACTAAGACCATCAACACACTCCCCTCTTCCCATCCCATCAATCATCACCAGATCTTCAAAAAAGGTAAGTGTCATGTAACTGTGCATGTCTTCTTCAGTTTATGTGTATTAAAATTAATATTTCATGTGTTAAAAAAAAAATTTTCAATACTTTTGGGTGTCTTGCATGGATTAATTTGATTTCCATTATTTCTTATGGGGAAAATTAACTTGACTAACGATTATTTTGACTAACGATGAGCTCTCAGGAACGGATTAATAGCGTTAGTTGAGGGTCCACTGTATAATTGTTCGCGTTGGGAGCTGTACGAAACTTGGGGTACCACTGTATTGTGAAACTTGGGGTACCACTGAACAGTGGATCCCCGCCTTACAATACTAATCTGTTCCTGAGAGCTCATCGTAAGCCAAAATTATCATAAGGCGAATTAATTTTTCCCATAAGAAATAATGGAAATCAAACTAATTCATGCAAGACACCCCAAAGTATGAAAAAAAATATTTTTACCACATGAAATATTAATTTTAATACATACAAACTGAAGAAGACACGTACAATTACTACTCTACTAAGAATAGAATACATGTCACTTACCTTTATTGAAGATCTGGTGATGATTGATGGGATGGGAGGAGGGGAGAGTGTGAAAGTTGTTATTGTTTAGAAGGAAATTCCCTTTACATTAGGACTTGAGGTAGCAAGTCTTTTTCTGGGGTTACTTCCCTTCTTCCTTTAATGCCACTAGGACCAGCTTGAGAGTCACTGGACCTCTGTCGCACAACAAATCTGTCCATAGAGCTCTGTACCTCCAGTTCCTTTAAGACTTTCCTAAAATGGGCTATAACACTGTCATTGTACAGGTTGCCAACACGGCTTGCAGTAGCTGTGTCAGGGTGATTTTCATCCATAAAGGTTTGCAGTTCAACCCTCTTTGCACACATTTCCTTAATCTCTCTTTTCAATTCCATACTAATTCTCGCCCTTTTTACCAAAGGGATGGCACTAGAAGCTTTCTTGGGGTCCATGGTGACTTATTTTGCAGTTACAAGCGCTAAAAACACTGGGATAATGTGAAATGTACCGAATGTATGTGTAGATGTGACCGCACTGGCTGGCTTGTAAACACTGGTGCTGAGGCCACATGTGGGACACGTCCCGGACGAATCATGTAAGACGAGTTTTTTATTGTGAGGCGAGGCAAAATTTTTGCATTCAAATGCTTTGTATGGCATATTTAACATAAAGGGATGCGTTCGTAAGGCGGGGGTCCACTGTATTGTGAAACTGAGTTCAGGTAACAGTTGTTTCTAACACTGGCCAGCAACAGTTCACATTGGAAAACTTATGTTTCTAGCTAATTTGCAGACACTGAATTCAAATCTGAAGTTAGTTTTTGTTCCAACACACAGTGTCTGTGAAATAGAACCTCATGGTGAATGATTTCACCACGACATATGCATCATGGAGAACAGATTTCAGGGAAACCTGATTTATTTATTTATTTATTTATTTATTTATTTATTAATTTGAACATGATAGTGAAGTACAAAAGAATACAGTAAAATGCAGCATGCCAAAGCCAATTGAATGCATAGCATTACGGGCAGGCTTAAAATTAACTTAAGATTAACTATGCAATGATATATTCAGTGGTACAAAAATTATTGTAAAACAGATAACAATTTAGTACAAATGAGTATTACAAAGACAGGTTATATGGTTATTTACTGTGTTGCTGTGTAATCAGTAGAATGGAGTATTCTGTTAGGTAATGAAGTTAAATAGTAACAAAGTTTGATTGGGTCACAGGTTGACATTTGTGAGATACAATAATGAGATACATATATGTGTTTCATGACTGACTACTGCTGGACACTGGCGCAGGAGAGTGTTACTCAACACAAGTGAAAAAGCCTGAAAACTGATGTAAATGTGTTTGTATATAGTAGGGCCCCGTTTTACGGAGTTTTGTTAATGTGGACATTTCAAATTATGAACAAAACTCGCTATATGCCTTCCCCACCTGACTTTCTAATACGGTCACTGTGCCCCACCTGGTTTATTTCCATTCTCCGTGAGCACAACTCTACATTATGTCCAGAAACTATCCAAAATTTCAAGTGTTTTAAAGTTATTGCATATTTTGTATGTACTCTGATAATTATACTTATGTGTACCTGTACCTATATAACTTACTAGGTACACATTAAAATATCTCTTTCTATACTCTTGAAGATGCCATATTAATAATAATAATCTCTGCGGTTCATTAAATATCATATACAGTGGACCCCCGCCTTGCGAAAGCATCGCATTACGTTAAATCCACCATACAAAGCATATGAACGCAAAAATTTTGCCTCGCCTCACGATAAAAAACTCGCCTTACGTGATTCGTCCGGGA
Organism: Cherax quadricarinatus; assembly: GCF_038502225.1. NCBI lineage: Eukaryota > Metazoa > Arthropoda > Malacostraca > Decapoda > Parastacidae > Cherax > Cherax quadricarinatus. The sequence goes on from NW_027195225.1 coordinate 195,129, forward strand.
CGCGTCCCACGTGTGGCCTCACCGCCAGTGTTTACAAGCCAGCCAGTGCGGTCGCATCTACACATACATTCGGTATATTTTACATTATGCCAGTGCTTTTAGTGCTTGTAACTGTAAAATAAGTCACCATGGTCCCCAAGAAAGATTCTAGTGCCATCCCTTTGGTAAAAAGGGCAAGAATTAGTATGGAATTGAAAACAGAGATTAAGGAAATGTGTGCAAAGTGGGTTGAACTGCAAACCTTTACGAATGAAAATCACCCTGACACAGCTACTGCAAGCCGTGTTGGCAACCTGTACAATGACAATGTTATGGCCCATTTTAGTTAAGTCTTAAAGGAACGGGAGGTACAGAGCTCTATGGACAGATTTATTGTGTGACAGAGGTCCAGTGACTCTCAAGCTGGTGTGACCCACACCAGTCCACTAACACCCAGGATATGACCCACAACAGTCCACTAACACCGAGGATGTGACCCTCACCAGTCCACAAACACCCAGGATATGACCCACACAAGTCCACTAACACCCAGGATGTGACTCACAGCAGTCCACTAACACCCAGGATGTGACCCACACCAGTCCACTAACACCGAGGATGTGACCCTCACCAGTCCACAAACACCCAGGATATGACCCACACCAGTCCACTAACACCCAGGATGTGACTCACAGCAGTCCACTAACACCCAGGATGTGACTCGCACCAGCCCACTAACACCCAGGATGTGACCCACACCAGTCCACTAACACCAGGATGTGACTCACACCAGTCCACTAATACCCAGGATGTGACTCACACCAGTCCACTAACACCCAGGATGTGACTCACACAAGTCCACTAACAACCAGGATGTGATCCACACCAGTCCACTAACACCCAGGATGTGACTCACAGCAGTCCACTAACACCCAGGATGTGACTCACACCAGTCCACTAACACCAAGGATGTGACCCACACCAGTCCACTAACACCCAGGATGTGTCCCACACCAGTCCACTAACACCCAGGATGTGATCCACACCAGTCCACTAACACCCAGGATGTGACCCACACCAGTCCACTATCACCCCAGATGTGACTCACACCAGTCCACTAACACCCAGGATGTGACTCACACCAGTCCACTAACACCCAGGATGTGACCCACACCAGTTAACTAACACCCAGGATGTGACTCACACCAGTCCACTAACACCCAGGATGTGACCCACACCAGTCCACTAACACCCAGGATGTGACTCACACCAGTCCACTAACACCCAGGATGTGACCCACACCAGTCCACTAACACCCAGGATGTGACCCACACCAGTCCACTAACACCCAGGATGTGACCCACACCAGTCCACTAACAAACAGTATGTGACCCACACCAGTCCACTAACACCCAGGAAGTGACCACACCAGTCCACTAACGCCCAGGATGTGACCCACACTAGTCCACTAACACCCAGGATGTGACCGACACCAGTCCACTAACACCCAGGATGTGACCCACACCAGTCCACTAACACCCAGGATATGAACCACACCAGTCCACTAACACCCAGGATGTGACCAACACCAGTCCACTAACACCCAGGATGTGACCTACACCAGTTCACTAACACCCTGGACATGACCCACACCAGTCCACTAACACCCAGGATGTGACCCACACCAGTCCACTAACACCCAGGATGTGACCCACACCAGACCACTAACACCCAGAATGTTACTCACACCAGTCCACTAACACCCAGGATGTGACCCACACCAGTCCACTAACACGCAGGATGTGATCCACACCAGTCCACTAACACCCAGGATGTGACCCACACCAGTCTACTATCACCTAGGATATGACTCACACCAGTCCACTAACACCCAGGATGTGACCAACACCAGACCACAAATACCCAGGATGTGACTCACACCAGTCCACTAACACCCAAGATGTGACTCACACCAGTCCACTAACAACCAGGATGTGACCCACACCTGTCCACTAACACCCAGGTTGTGACCCACACCAGTCCACTAACACCCAGGATGTGACCCACACCAGTCCACTAACACCCAGGATGTGACTCACACCAGTCCACTAACACCCAGGATGTGACCCACACCAGTCCACTAACACCCAGGATGTGACCCACACCAGTCCACTAACACCCAGGATGTGACCCACACCAGTCCACTAACACCCAGGATGTGACTCACACCAGTCCACTAACACCCAGGATGTGACTCACACCAGTCCACTAACACCCAGGATGTGACCCACACCAGTCCACTAACACCCAGGATGTGACCCACACCAGTCCACTAACACCCAGGATGTGACCCACACCAGTCCACTAACACCCAGGATGTGACTCACACCAGTCCACTAACACCCAGGATGTGACTCACACCAGTCCACTAACACCCAGGATGTGACCCACACAAGTCCACTAACACCCAGGATGTGACCCACACCAGTCCACTAACACCCAGGATGTGACCCACACCAGTCCACTAACACCCAGGATGTGACCCACACCAGTCCACTAACACCCAGGATGTGACTCACACCAGTCCACTAACACCCAGGATGTGACTCACACCAGTCCACTAACACCCAGGATGTGACCCACACCAGTCCACTAACACCCAGGATGTGACCCACACCAGTCCACTAACACCCAGGATGTGAACCACACCAGTCCACTAACACCCAGGATGTGACCCACACCAGTCCACTAACACCCAGGATGTGACCCACACCAGTCCACTAACACCCAGGATGTGACCCACACCAGTCCACTAACACCCAGGATGTGACCCACACCAGTCCACTAACACCCAGGATGTGACCCACACCAGTCCACTAACACCCAGGATGTGACCCACACCAGTCCACTAACACCCAGGATGTGACCCACACCAGTCCACTAACACCCAGGATGTGATCCACACCAGTCCACTAACACCCAGGATGTGACCCACACCAGTCCACTAACACCCAGGATATGATCCACACCAGTCCACTAACACCCAGGATGTGACCAACACCAGTCCACTAACACCCAGGATGTGACCCACACCAGTCCACTAACACCCAGGATGTGACTCACACCAGTCCACTAACACCCAGGATGTGACCCACACCAGTCCACTAACACCCAGGATGTGACCCACACCAGTCCACTAACACCCAGGATGTGACCCACACCAGTCCACTAACACCCAGGATGTGACCCACACCAGTCCACTAACACCCAGGATGTGACTCACACCAGTCCACTAACACCCAGGATGTGACCCACACCAGTCCACTAACAACCAGGATGTGACCCACACCAGTCCACTAACACCCAGGATGTGACCCACACCAGTCCACTAACACCCAGGATGTGACTCACACCAGTCCACTAACACCCAGGATGTGACTCACACCAGTCCACTAACACCCAGGATGTGACCCACACCAGTCCACTAACACCCAGGATGTGACCCACACCAGTCCACTAACACCCAGGATGTGACCCACACCAGTCCACTAACACCCAGGATGTGACTCACACCAGCACCCAGGATGTGACTCACACCAGTCCACTAACACCCAGGATGTGACCCACACCAGTCCACTAACACCCAGGATGTGACCCACACCAGTCCACTAACACCCAGGATGTGACCCACACCAGTCCACTAACACCCAGGATGTGACCCACACCAGTCCACTAACACCCAGGATGTGACCCACACCAGTCCACTAACACCCAGGATGTGACCCACACCAGTCCACTAACACCCAGGATGTGACCCACACCAGTCCACTAACACCCAGGATGTGACCCACACCAGTCCACTAACACCCAGGATGTGACCCACACCAGTCCACTAACACCCAGGATGTGACCCACACCAGTCCACTAACACCCAGGATGTGACCCACACCAGTCCACTAACACCCAGGATGTGACCCACACCAGTCCACTAACACCCAGGATGTGACCCACACCAGTCCACTAACACCCAGGATGTGACCCACACCAGTCCACTAACACCCAGGATGTGACCCGCACCAGTCCACTAACACCCAGGATGTGACCCACACCAGTCCACTAACACCCAGGATGTGACCCACACCAGTCCACTAACACCCAGGATGTGACCCACACCAGTCCACTAACACCCAGGATGTGACTCACACCAGTCCACTAACACCCAGGATGTGACCCACACCAGTCCACTAACACCCAGGATGTGACCCACACCAGTCCACTAACACCCAGGATGTGACCCACACCAGTCCACTAACACCCAGGATGTGACCCACACCAGTCCACTAACACCCAGGATGTGACCCACACCAGTCCACTAACACCCAGGATGTGACCCACACCAGTCCACTAACACCCAGGATGTGACCCACACCAGTCCACTAACACCCAGGATGTGACCCACACCAGTCCACTAACACCCAGGATGTGACCCACACCAGTCCACTAACACCCAGGATGTGACCACACCACACTAACACCCAGGATGTGACCCACACCAGTCCACTAACACCCAGGATGTGACCCACACCAGTCCACTAACACCCAGGATGTGACCCACACCAGTCCACTAACACCCAGGATGTGACCCACACCAGTCCACTAACACCCAGGATGTGACCCACACCAGTCCACTAACACCCAGGATGTGACCCACACCAGTCCACTAACACCCAGGATGTGACCCACACCAGTCCACTAACACCCAGGATGTGACCCACACCAGTCCACTAACACCCAGGATGTGACCCACACCAGTCCACTAACACCCAGGATGTGACCCACACCAGTCCACTAACACCCAGGATGTGACCCACACCAGTCCACTAACACCCAGGATGTGACCCACACCAGTCCACTAACACCCAGGATGTGACCCACACCAGTCCACTAACACCCAGGATGTGACCCACACCAGTCCACTAACACCCAGGATGTGACCCACACCAGTCCACTAACACCCAGGATGTGACCCACACCAGTCCACTAACACCCAGGATGTGACCCACACCAGTCCACTAACACCCAGGATGTGACCCACACCAGTCCACTAACACCCAGGATGTGACCCACACCAGTCCACTAACACCCAGGATGTGACCCACACCAGTCCACTAACACCCAGGATGTGACCCACACCAGTCCACTAACACCCAGGATGTGACCCACACCAGTCCACTAACACCCAGGATGTGACCCACACCAGTCCACTAACACCCAGGATGTGACTCACACCAGTCCACTAACACCCAGGATGTGACCCACACCAGTCCACTAACACCCAGGATGTGACCCACACCAGTCCACTAACACCCAGGATGTGACCCACACCAGTCCACTAACACCCAGGATGTGACCCACACCAGTCCACTAACACCCAGGATGTGACCCACACCAGTCCACTAACACCCAGGATGTGACCCACACCAGTCCACTAACACCCAGGATGTGACCCACACCAGTCCACTAACACCCAGGATGTGACCCACACCAGTCCACTAACACCCAGGATGTGACCCACACCAGTCCACTAACACCCAGGATGTGACTCACACCAGTCCACTAACACCCAGGATGTGACCCACACCAGTCCACTAACACCCAGGATGTGACCCACACCAGTCCACTAACACCCAGGATGTGACCCACACCAGTCCACTAACACCCAGGATGTGACCCACACCAGTCCACTAACACCCAGGATGTGACCCACACCAGTCCACTAACACCCAGGATGTGACTCACACCAGTCCACTAACACCCAGGATGTGACCCACACCAGTCCACTAACACCCAGGATGTGACCCACACCAGTCCACTAACACCCAGGATGTGACCCACACCAGTCCACTAACACCCAGGATGTGACCCACACCAGTCCACTAACACCCAGGATGTGACCCACACCAGTCCACTAACACCCAGGATGTGACCCACACCAGTCCACTAACACCCAGGATGTGACCCACACCAGTCCACTAACACCCAGGATGTGACCCACACCAGTCCACTAACACCCAGGATGTGACCCACACCAGTCCACTAACACCCAGGATGTGACCCACACCAGTCCACTAACACCCAGGATGTGACCCACACCAGTCCACTAACACCCAGGATGTGACCCACACCAGTCCACTAACACCCAGGATGTGACCCACACCAGTCCACTAACACCCAGGATGTGACCCACACCAGTCCACTAACACCCAGGATGTGACTCACACCAGTCCACTAACACCCAGGATGTGACTCACACCAGTCCACTAACACCCAGGATGTGACTCACACCAGTCCACTAACACCCAGGATGTGACCCACACCAGTCCACTAACACCCAGGATGTGACCCACACCAGTCCACTAACACCCAGGATGTGACCCACACCAGTCCACTAACACCCAGGATGTGACCCACACCAGTCCACTAACACCCAGGATGTGACCCACACCAGTCCACTAACACCCAGGATGTGACCCACACCAGTCCACTAACACCCAGGATGTGACCCACACCAGTCCACTAACACCCAGGATGTGACCCACACCAGTCCACTAACACCCAGGATGTGACCCACACCAGTCCACTAACACCCAGGATGTGACCCACACCAGTCCACTAACACCCAGGATGTGACCCACACCAGTCCACTAACACCCAGGATGTGACCCACACCAGTCCACTAACACCCAGGATGTGACCCACACCAGTCCACTAACACCCAGGATGTGACCCACACCAGTCCACTAACACCCAGGATGTGACCCACACCAGTCCACTAACACCCAGGATGTGACCCACACCAGTCCACTAACACCCAGGATGTGACCCACACCAGTCCACTAACACCCAGGATGTGACCCACACCAGTCCACTAACACCCAGGATGTGACCCACACCAGTCCACTAACACCCAGGATGTGACCCACACCAGTCCACTAACACCCAGGATGTGACCCACACCAGTCCACTAACACCCAGGATGTGACCCACACCAGTCCACTAACACCCAGGATGTGACCCACACCAGTCCACTAACACCCAGGATGTGACCCACACCAGTCCACTAACACCCAGGATGTGACCCACACCAGTCCACTAACACCCAGGATGTGACCCACACCAGTCCACTAACACCCAGGATGTGACCCACACCAGTCCACTAACACCCAGGATGTGACCCACACCAGTCCACTAACACCCAGGATGTGACCCACACCAGTCCACTAACACCCAGGATGTGACCCACACCAGTCCACTAACACCCAGGATGTGACCCACACCAGTCCACTAACACCCAGGATGTGACCCACACCAGTCCACTAACACCCAGGATGTGACCCACACCAGTCCACTAACACCCAGGATGTGACCCACACCAGTCCACTAACACCCAGGATGTGACCCACACCAGTCCACTAACACCCAGGATGTGACCCACACCAGTCCACTAACACCCAGGATGTGACCCACACCAGTCCACTAACACCCAGGATGTGACCCACACCAGTCCACTAACACCCAGGATGTGACCCACACCAGTCCACTAACACCCAGGATGTGACCCACACCAGTCCACTAACACCCAGGATGTGACCCACACCAGTCCACTAACACCCAGGATGTGACCCACACCAGTCCACTAACACCCAGGATGTGACCCACACCAGTCCACTAACACCCAGGATGTGACCCACACCAGTCCACTAACACCCAGGATGTGACCCACACCAGTCCACTAACACCCAGGATGTGACCCACACCAGTCCACTAACACCCAGGATGTGACCCACACCAGTCCACTAACACCCAGGATGTGACCCACACCAGTCCACTAACACCCAGGATGTGACCCACACCAGTCCACTAACACCCAGGATGTGACCCACACCAGTCCACTAACACCCAGGATGTGACCCACACCAGTCCACTAACACCCAGGATGTGACCCACACCAGTCCACTAACACCCAGGATGTGACCCACACCAGTCCACTAACACCCAGGATGTGACCCACACCAGTCCACTAACACCCAGGATGTGACCCACACCAGTCCACTAACACCCAGGATGTGACCCACACCAGTCCACTAACACCCAGGATGTGACCCACACCAGTCCACTAACACCCAGGATGTGACCCACACCAGTCCACTAACACCCAGGATGTGACCCACACCAGTCCACTAACACCCAGGATGTGACCCACACCAGTCCACTAACACCCAGGATGTGACCCACACCAGTCCACTAACACCCAGGATGTGACCCACACCAGTCCACTAACACCCAGGATGTGACCCACACCAGTCCACTAACACCCAGGATGTGACCCACACCAGTCCACTAACACCCAGGATGTGACCCACACCAGTCCACTAACACCCAGGATGTGACCCACACCAGTCCACTAACACCCAGGATGTGACCCACACCAGTCCACTAACACCCAGGATGTGACCCACACCAGTCCACTAACACCCAGGATGTGACCCACACCAGTCCACTAACACCCAGGATGTGACTCACACCAGTCCACTAACACCCAGGATGTGACTCACACCAGTCCACTAACACCCAGGATGTGACCCACACCAGTCCACTAACACCCAGGATGTGACTCACACCAGTCCACTAACACCCAGGATGTGACTCACACCAGTCCACTAACACCCAGGATGTGACCCACACCAGTCCACTAACACCCAGGATGTGACCCACACCAGTCCACTAACACCCAGGATGTGACCCACACCAGTCCACTAACACCCAGGATGTGACCCACACCAGTCCACTAACACCCAGGATGTGACCCACACCAGTCCACTAACACCCAGGATGTGACCCACACCAGTCCACTAACACCCAGGATGTGACCCACACCAGTCCACTAACACCCAGGATGTGACCCACACCAGTCCACTAACACCCAGGATGTGACCCACACCAGTCCACTAACACCCAGGATGTGACCCACACCAGTCCACTAACACCCAGGATGTGACCCACACCAGTCCACTAACACCCAGGATGTGACCCACACCAGTCCACTAACACCCAGGATGTGACCCACACCAGTCCACTAACACCCAGGATGTGACCTCACACCAGTCCACTAACACCCAGGATGTGACTCACACCAGTCCACTAACACCCAGGATGTGACCCACACCAGTCCACTAACACCCAGGATGTGACTCACACCAGTCCACTAACACCCAGGATGTGACTCACACCAGTCCACTAACACCCAGGATGTGACTCACACCAGTCCACTAACACCCAGGATGTGACCCACACCAGTCCACTAACACCCAGGATGTGACCCACACCAGTCCACTAACACCCAGGATGTGACCCACACCAGTACACTAACACCCAGGATGTGACCCACACCAGTCCACTAACACCCAGGATGTGACCACACCAGTCCTCTAACACCCAGGATGTGACCCACACCAGTCCTCTAACACCCAGGATGTGACCCACACCAGTCCACTAACACCCAGGATGTGACCCACACCAGTCCACTAACACCCAGGATGTGACCTACACCAGTCCACTAACACCCAGGATGTGACTCACACCAGTCCACTAACACCCAGGATAAGACCCAAATCAGTCCACTAACACCCAAAGTGGGATCCACATCAGTCCACTAACACCCAGGATGTGACCCACACCAGTCCACTAACACCCAGGATGTGACTCACACCAGTCCACTAACACCCAGGATGTGACCCACACCAGTCCACTAACACCCAGGATGTGACCCACACCAGTCCACTAACACCCAGGATGTGACCCACACCAGTCCACTAACACCCAGGATGTGACTCACACCAGTCCACTAACACCCAGGATGTGACCCACACCAGTCCACTAACACCCAGGATGTGACCCACACCAGTCCACTAACACCCAGGATGTGACCCACACCAGTCCACTAACACCCAGGATGTGACCCACACCAGTCCACTAACACCCAGGATGTGACCCACACCAGTCCACTAACACCCAGGATGTGACCCACACCAGTCCACTAACACCCAGGATGTGACCACACCAGTCCACTAACACCCAGGATGTGACTCACACCAGCCCACTAACACCCAGGATGTGACTCACACTAGTCCACTAACACCCAGGATGTGACTCACACCAGCCCACTAACACCCTGGATGTGACCCACACCAGTCCACTAACACCCAGGATGTGACCCACACCAGTCCACTAACACCCAGGATGTGACCCACACCAGTCCACTAACACCCAGGATGTGACTCACACCAGTCCACTAACACCCAGGATGTGACCCACACCAGTCCACTAACACCCAGGATGTGACCCACACCAGTCCACTAACACCCAGGATGTGACCCACACCAGTCCACTAACACCCAGGATGTGACCCACACCAGTCCACTAACACCCAGGATGTGACCCACACCAGTCCACTAACACCCAGGATGTGACCCACACCAGTCCACTAACACCCAGGATGTGACCACACCAGTCCACTAACATCCAGGATGTGACCCCACACCAGTCCACTAACACCCAGGATGTGACCCACACCAGTCCACTAACACCCAGGATGTGACCCACACCAGTCCACTAACACCCAGGATGTGACCCACACCAGTCCACTAACACCCAGGATGATAGTCCACTAACACCCCCACACCAGTCCACTAACACCCAGGATGTGACCCACACCAGTCCACTAACACCCAGGATGTGACCCACACCAGTCCACTAACACCCAGGATGTGACCCACACCAGTCCACTAACACCCAGGATGTGACCCACACCAGTCCACTAATACCCAGGATGTGACCACACCAGTCCACTAACACACAGGATGTGACTCACACCAGTCCACTAACACCCAGGGTGTGACCCACACCAGTCCACTAACACCCAGGATATGACCCACACCAGTCCACTAACACCCAGGATGTGACCCACACCAGTCCACTAACACCCAGGATGTGACCACACCAGTCCACTAACACCCAGGATGTGACCCACACCAGTCCACTAACACCCAGGATGTGACCCACACCAGTCCACTAACACCCAGGATGTGACCCACACCAGTCCACTAACACCCAGGATGTGACCCACACCAGTCCACTAACACCCAGGATGTGACCCACACCAGTCCACTAACACCCAGGATGTGACCCACACCAGTCCACTAACACCCAGGATGTGACCCACACCAGTCCACTAACACCCAGGATGTGACCCACACCAGTCCACTAACACCCAGGATGACCACACCAGTCCACTAATACCCAGGATGTGACCACACCAGTCCACTAACACCCAGGATGTGACCCACACCAGTCCACTAACACCCAGGATGTGACCCACACCAGTCCACTAACACCCAGGATGTGACCCACACCAGTCCACTAACACCCAGGATGTGACTCACACCAGTCCACTAACACCCAGGATGTGACCCACACCAGTCCACTAACACCCAGGATGTGACTCACACCAGTCCACTAATACCCAGGATGTGACCCACACCAGTCCACTAACACACAGGATGTGACCCACACCAGACCACTAACACCCAGGATGTGACTCACACAAGTCCACTAACACCCAGGATGTGACCACACCAGTCCACTAACACCCAGGATGTGACCCACACCAGTCCACTAACACCCAGGATGTGACCCACACCAGTCCACTAACACCCAGGATGACCCATACCAGTCCACTAACACCCAGGATGTGACTCACACCAGACCACTAACACCCAGGATGTGACTCACACCAGTCCACTAACACCCAGGTTGTAACTCACACCAGTCCACTAACACCCAGGATGTGACCCACACCAGCCCACTAACACCCAGGATGTGACCCACACCAGTCAACTAACACCCAGGATGACTCACACCAACCAGTCCACTAACACCCAGGATGTGACCCACACCAGTCCACTAACACCCAGGATGTGACTCACACCAGTCCACTAACACCCAGGATGTGACTCACACCAGTCCACTAACACCCAGGATGTGACCCACACCAGTCCACTAACACCCAGGATGTGACCCACACCAGTCCACTAACACCCAGGATGTGACCCACACCAGTCCACTAACACCCAGGATGTGACTCACACCAGTCCACTAACACCCAGGATGTGACTCACACCAGTCCACTAACACCCAGGATGTGACCCACACCAGTCCACTAACACCCAGGATGTGACCCACACCAGTCCACTAACACCCAGGATGTGACCCACACCAGTCCACTAACACCCAGGATGTGACCCACACCAGTCCACTAACACCCAGGATGTGACCCACACCAGTCCACTAACACCCAGGATGTGACCCACACCAGTCCACTAACACCCAGGATGTGACCCACACCAGTCCACTAACACCCAGGATGTGACTCACACCAGTCCACTAACACCCAGGATGTGACTCACACCAGTCCACTAACACCCAGGATGTGACCCACACCAGTCCACTAACACCCAGGATGTGACCCACACCAGTCCACTAACACCCAGGATGTGACCCACACCAGTCCACTAACACCCAGGATGTGACTCACACCAGTCCACTAACACCCAGGATGTGACTCACACCAGTCCACTAACACCCAGGATGTGACTCACACCAGTCCACTAACACCCAGGATGTGACCCACACCAGTCCACTAACACCCAGGATGTGACTCACACCAGTCCACTAACACCCAGGATGTGACCCACACCAGTCCACTAACACCCAGGATGTGACCCACACCAGTCCACTAACACCCAGGATGTGACCCACACCAGTCCACTAACACCCAGGATGTGACCCACACCAGTCCACTAACACCCAGGATGTGACCCACACCAGTCCACTAACACCCAGGATGTGACCCACACCAGTCCACTAACACCCAGGATGTGACCCACACCAGTCCACTAACACCCAGGATGTGACCCACACCAGTCCACTAACACCCAGGATGTGACCCACACCAGTCCACTAACACCCAGGATGTGACCCACACCAGTCCACTAACACCCAGGATGTGACCCACACCAGTCCACTAACACCCAGGATGTGACCCACACCAGTCCACTAACACCCAGGATGTGACCCACACCAGTCCACTAACACCCAGGATGTGACCCACACCAGTCCACTAACACCCAGGATGTGACCCACACCAGTCCACTAACACCCAGGATGTGACTCACACCAGTCCACTAACACCCAGGATGTGACTCACACCAGTCCACTAACACCCAGGATGTGACCCACACCAGTCCACTAACACCCAGGATGTGACTCACACCAGTCCACTAACACCCAGGATGTGACTCACACCAGTCCACTAACACCCAGGATGTGACTCACACCAGTCCACTAAAATATATGTATCACACTCTTAATATATGTATCACACACTTAATATATGTATCACTTAATATATGTATCACACTCTTAATATATGTATCACACTCTTAATATATGTATCACACTCTTAATATATGTATCACACTCTTAATATATGTATCACTTAATATATGTATCACACTCTTAATATATGTATCACACTCTTAATATATGTATCACACACTTAATATATGTATCACTCTTAATATATGTATCACATTCTTAATATATGTATCACTTAATATATGTATCACACTCTTAATATATGTATCACACTCTTAATATATGTATCACACACTTAATATATGTATCACTTAATATATGTATCACACTCTTAATATATGTATCACACTCTTAATATATGTATCACACTCTTAATATATGTATCATACTCTTAATATATGTATCACACTCTTAATATATGTATCACACTCTTAATATATGTATCACACACTTAATATATGTATCACTTAATATATGTATCACACTCTTAATATATGTATCACACTCTTAATATATGTATCACTTAATATATGTATCACACTCTTAATATATGTATCACACTCTTAATATATGTATCACACACTTAATATATGTATCACACTCTTAATATATGTATCACACTCTTAATATATGTATCACTCTTAATATATGTATCACACACTTAATATATGTATCACACTCTTAATATATGTATCACACTCTTAATATATGTATCACACTCTTAATATATGTATCACACTCTTAATATATGTATCACACACTTAATATATGTATCACACTCTTAATATATGTATCACACACTTAATATATGTATCACACTTAATATATGTATCACACACTTAATATATGTATCACACACTTAATATATGTATCACACTCTTAATATATGTATCACACTCTTAATATATGTATCACTCTTAATATATGTATCACACTCTTAATATATGTATCACACTCTTAATATATGTATCACACTCTTAATATATGTATCACACACTTAATATATGTATCACACTCTTAATATATGTATCACACTCTTAATATATGTATCACACTCTTAATATATGTATCACACTCTTAATATATGTATCACACACTTAATATATGTATCACACTCTTAATATATGTATCACACACTTAATATATGTATCACACACTTAATATATGTATCACACTCTTAATATATGTATCACCCTCTTAATATATGTATCACTCTTAATATATGTATCACACTCTTAATATATGTATCACACACTTAATATATGTATCACACACTTAATATATGTATCACACTCTTAATATATGTATCACACACTTAATATATGTATCACACACTTAATATATGTATCACACACTTAATATATGTATCACACTCTTAATATATGTATCACACTCTTAATATATGTATCACACTCTTAATATATGTATCACTTAATATATGTATCACACACTTAATATATGTATCACACAATATGTGTATCACACTCTTAATATATGTATCACACTCTTAATATATGTATCACTCTTAATATATGTATCACTTAATATATGTATCACACACTTAATATATGTATCACACACTTAATATATGTATCACACACTTAATATATGTATCACACTCTTAATATATGTATCACTTAATATATGTATCACACTCTTAATAAATGTATCACACACTTAATATATGTATCACACACTTAATATATGTATCACACACTTAATATATGTATCACACTCTTAATATATGTATCACACACTTAATATATGTATCACACTCTTAATATATGTATCACACTCTTAATATATGTATCACACTCTTAATATATGTATCACACTCTTAATATATGTATCACACTCTTAATATATGTATCACACTCTTAATATATGTATCACACACTTAATATATGTATCACACTCTTAATATATGTATCACACTCTTAATATATGTATCACACACTTAATATATGTATCACACTCTTAATATATGTATCACACACTTAATATATGTATCACACACTTAATATATGTATCACACTCTTAATATATGTATCACACACTTAATATATGTATCACACACTTAATATATGTATCACACACTTAATATATGTATCACACTCTTAATATATGTATCACACTCTTAATATATGTAACACACTCTTAATATATGTATCACTTAATATATGTATCACACACTTAATATATGTATCACACACTTAATATATGTATCACACTCTTAATATATGTATCACTTAATATATGTATCACACACTTAATATATGTATCACACACTTAATATATGTATCACACTCTTAATATATGTATCACACTCTTAATATATGTATCACACTCTTAATATATGTATCACTTAATATATGTATCACACACTTAATATATGTATCGCACACTTAATATATGTATCACACACTTAATATATGTATCACACTCTTAATATATGTATCACTTAATATATGTATCACACTCTTAATATATGTATCACACACTTAATATATGTATCACACACTTAATATATGTATCACACACTTAATATATGTATTACACTCTTAATATATGTATCACACTCTTAATATATGTATCACTTAATATATGTATCACACACTTAATATATGTATCACACACTTAATATATGTATCACATACTTAATATATGTATCACACTCTTAATATATGTATCACTTAATATATGTATCACTTAATATATGTATCACTTAATATATGTATCACTTAATATATGTATCACTTAATATATGTATCACACTCTTAATATATGTATCACACTCTTAATATATGTATCACTTAATAAATGTATCACACACTTAATATATGTATCACACTCTTAATATATGTATCACACACTTAATATATGTATCACACTCTTAATATATGTATCACACTCTTAATATATGTATCACACTCTTAATATATGTATCACACTCTTAATATATGTATCACACTCTTAATATATGTATCACACTCTTAATATATGTATCACTTAATATATGTATCACTTAATATATGTATCACTTAATATATGTATCACACTCTTAATATATGTATCACACTCTTAATATATGTATCACTTAATATATGTATCACTTAATATATGTATCACTTAATATATGTATCACATTCTTAATATATGTATCACTTAATATATGTATCACTTAATATATGTATCACACACTTAATATATGTATCACTTAATATATGTATCACACACTTAATATATGTATCACTTAATATATGTATCACTTAATATATGTATCACACTCTTAATATATGTATCACTTAATATATGTATCACTTAATATATGTATCAAACTCACATGAACTTATTATGTATCACTGGGAAGCGTAAACCCGCAGGGGCAACAGCGCTTTTGGGACAGTCAGTTAAGATGCAAAATGCAGCAGAATAACTCTAGTTCCTTGGATCAAAATCCGCCAGGGTGGTCCTGAAGGCACCTTGATGGACCATGTGTGTCACAAGCGGTGGTAAACCCGCACGGGCGGGTCAGAGGGCGAGAGAGAGACAAACTGGTCAGTGTTTACAAGTTGTTGTTGTTGGCACTGTGTTCGAACCTCTACACTCTATTATACAACTGTTATATACAACTTCTGTGATCTATTATATACATCACTTATAATATACATTACTATTATATATATTATTGCTAGTTTTTACATACTAGTTTATGTCTTCAACAGCAGCGGAGAAAATTGACATAATAAAATGTTTATGTAAGGAAGCGTTTCGGAGGAAGTGTTGATGGCGACGCCAGCCATGAATCCGGATTTATTTTGACCCTTCAAGAACACTCTGGATTATTATTATTATTATTATTATTATTATTATTATTATTGTTATTATTATTATTATTA
>NW_027195225.1:217500-222500 GCF_038502225.1 Cherax quadricarinatus
TGACGTCACACCCGGAAATTGTCCACATAAGATTATTTACCCAATTACTTCGCTCAGTGGACCACCTGTGCACTTAAGGTGTGCATTTATCGTCGCCTGAAGTAAGAACAATTTATTATTTAACTGTTTATTAATTATATCATTATAAGCAGTCAACAATTTTGGTGTCTTGCTCAGTTCGCAGAGCTGGTCCCTTTAACTGTCCATACGCCATCCTATAATTAGTAGGTAATTCTGGACGGTCAAGCTTCCACGGTAGTCGCACCCAGTAATGTCCAGATTCACATTTAACATCCTTCAGGTATTGTTCCTGAGTAAAGGAATCATTTGGACTTTCCTCATTTATATTAATCCCTATGCTGTCCAGCTCCCACAAATTAGACTGGTTCAACATCATTCTCGATAGAAGAATACTTGTACTGGATTGACCTTTCATGAGTAAGACACCGTGACCGTATTCACTACTTCCTCTAGTCATTATTACTAGGCGGTAGTCTGCCATATATTACATGGCCCGTACCAGTGTTGAGGAGAGTGACGCCGCATGGTTTTGGATTTATGCCCTTTATCCTGAATTATTACATCCAACACCGGCAAGGCTACCTCAGCTAGGCCATCATTATTGCCATTAGCTGCAACCTTTACATCAGTCACTGTAGTGTCAGGGTTATTAACATTATCATTATTGTCACCATTATTATAAGAATCACATACAACCCTGCACATAACTGTATGGTGCTTTCCCTTGTTGCATTGATAGCAACTGTTCAATTTGGTATGACAATCCTTTACATTATGATTGTCTAGACATCTGATAAATCTGTCAAGTTCTTTCATTCTTTCCACTTTAATATCCCATGAATTACAGGCATTACAATTTTTAGTGAAATGAGTACCCTGGCAGAAGAGGCAGTCTCTCTTTTCCTTGCCTGACCTCTTATTAACTGGGTTACACTTACTGAGGTACTTATTCCTCTTACCTTGATGTGAGGAACCACTATTACTGATTCCTGACTTGATATGTGCCTATTTAACTCTTAACTATGATTATTACCACTGGGATTATTTTTCCCTTTTGCGACTTGACAGATACTTCAGAGTCATTATGTGTTATATCCTTAGAACTGTTTAGCTGACTGGTCTGCAATTGAACAATTAATTCCTGCCGACCTAGTCTGATTTCCTCCAGACCGTACTCTGGAGGTTTTGGCAAACCCACCCTTTACATTAATAGGTTGACCAACTGCCTGGCTTACACCCTTTAATTTATTCAAAGCCTTACTTTTACAAGGCAGTTTTTCTTCCAATTCGTAATGTTGATTAATTAAAACATTCATTTCCATTCCATCTGCACAATTCTCCAGCAGATCTCTTTCACAGTCTTTAAACCACAATTTGTACCAATCAAATCTACTCTCTAAAACATCTAAATATAACTTTAATTCATTAAGGTTCACGGTTCTTTGATTCACTAAATCAAATGCCTTCGTTACATGGCTTTTAATAGCCTGTAATGATGCTTTCATTACTCTAAAATTCACGGACTTGTCAGCCACATTAACTCCATTAGATCCAGTCATGGTTAGAGAATTAATAATCACCCATTATACAACTTAAGTAGACGCCTTATAAGAGTAATTCTAACACTTTACTCTTGTATAAATCCTAGCCACCCATGTGCTAGCAATTTATTGGGCTAATTATCATCCATCACACGATCGATTAAACTTGTGCACCCTACACCCACTTCCTTCAATCAGTCACTTAATTATTAAGTAATTAATTCAATTAATTTTTTCACTGATTGCCTCCGGTTCAGGAAGGACCAACGGGCAGATATGGAAAATTTTCTAGGGTGCTTATCTGTATGTACCTCAACATTATATACATACAAGTAATCTCATTGGGAGACAACCATATTGTTTACCGTAGTCACCCCGTGTAGACATGTGAGAAAACTTAACCACCTCTGGTCACTACAGGCGGCCCCTTCGACCTCACAATCTTATCCATATCTATCCGAGACCAGTATGGATTGGATAGCACCCACAAGTACGGTGCTACTAATTAATTGTGGACTGTATATATTATATTAGTTTAGCTGAATGAAGGGGGGGGGTAGGATACACATGGATACATCCATCAAGGAAAAACATTTGTACATAATCCCACCACTTACCAGCTGTTCTCTGGTGGTCACTTGATGTAGCTGGATCACTCATAACCTATCCAATTACAACATAACATAACTGGCCAGCATGAGTCTGTTATAACTAGAAGGGTTACTTAACTGTGGGTGATTGATACTCCTTATTTCCTCCATTCACCATCTCATCTCGATGTCCTGCTACACCGACATGGTTCTCATTCCGGCAGGACGAGGTATCCGTCGGTTTGTCCTGGTTTAGAAGTCGTGACTCAATGAGCTTCACTTTCCTCGTCTCGGGAACAACAAGGTCTAACGTGTTCACTCGGAGCAAGGCGACTTATTTCACATCCCGCATTCTCTTAACTCAATGTTATTATCACTGATTACATTACCATTCACTAGACGATTTAACGTCTCATAACTATTATACAAATTAGAGGTCACTCCATTAAGATCTGAGGCCGATGAGCGAGGATTAACACACGGGTATGTCCCCTGGACACACACCCTGGCCGTGCACCTGCCACCCGGTCGAACATTATTCACTAATTTTACCACCCCTTTACAGTGGTCCCGTAAATCACGTTCCCTCACTCTTCACTAGGGACAGTCACGACACTTCCTATTATGAATTGAGGCCTATATCGATCCTTAGGCCCCCTTGAACGCCAGTTTCCTCCTTCCCGGATTCCTCAGCCTCCTCACCACATTCAAAACAATCCGCCTCTCCCATGGGCCGCGTCCACCTCTACCTCCGCACATCCGCGCATGCGCAAAGGGAACTCTTGGTTCTACTCTATTTTCAAATACATTTTTGACCCATATAGACACATTAAACACCTATTAGGCACTATAGTTTCGGAAAATTAAAATATTTTCCACACTGCGGCCGGGCGGAGGTCGTTGCTAGACGACTTACATAATGTGGAGTACAATTTTCTCATCTTCACTGGCCACCTGGCTTGGGAACTCCAACATTGATATTTACATAATCACCCATTAATTCTTTCCACCTGTTAACTCCTCAGGTAGGGCTCCATCCAAAGCACACTCAAGCCTCCATGCTTCTGGTATTAACAATTTCCCTCTTATTGTAAGGTATGACACTAAGTCTATGCTCTCGGGGCTAATTTGTTGGGCATACTGGAATTATGAGACTTTACAATAACAAGTCTCTCTCAGTATCCCAAGTCAGCCCCAGCACATTACTGCATATAGGCACCAACTCCATGGCCATCCATATTTACTGAACCCTCAAAATGGACTAATTAGTGTTCCATTCTCTCAGGGGCATAAGCCTATGCTCCCTGGATTAATTTATTGGGCATACTGGAATTATGAGACTTTAACAATAACAAGTCTCTCTCAGTATCCCAAGTCAGCCCCAGCACATTACTGCATATAGGCACCAACTCCATGGCCATCCATATTTATTGATCCCTCAAAATGGACTAATTAGTGTTCCATTCTCTCAGGGGCATAAGCCTATGCTCCCTGGATTAATTTATTGGGCATACTGGAATTATGAGACTTTAACAATAACAAGTCTCTCTCAGTATCCCAAGTCAGTCCCAGCACCTTACTGCATTATTTCATTAACCCCTTCACATACCCTCATTAGTTCCTCTTCAGTTGACGTCACACCCGGAAATTGTCCACATAAGATTATTTACCCAATTACTTCGCTCAGTGGACCACCTGTGCACTTAAGGTGTGCATTTATCGTCGCCTGAAGTAAGAACAATTTATTATTTAACTGTTTATTAATTATATCATTATAAGCAGTCAACAATTTTGGTGTCTTGCTCAGTTCGCAGAGCTGGTCCCTTTAACTGTCCATACGCCATCCTATAATTAGTAGGTAATTCTGGACGGTCAAGCTTCCACGGAAGTCGCACCCAGTAATGTCCAGATTCACATTTAACATCCTTCAGGTATTGTTCCTGAGTAAAGGAATCATTTGGACTTTCCTCATTTATATTAATCCCTATGCTGTCCAGCTCCCACAAATTAGACTGGTTCAACATCATTCTCGATAGAAGAATACTTGTACTGGATTGACCTTTCATGAGTAAGACACCGTGACCGTATTCACTACTTCCTCTAGTCATTATTACTAGGCGGTAGTCTGCCATATATTACATGGCCCGTACCAGTGTTGAGGAGAGTGACGCCGCATGGTTTTGGATTTATGCCCTTTATCCTGAATTATTACATCCAACACCGGCAAGGCTACCTCAGCTAGGCCATCATTATTGCCATTAGCTGCAACCTTTACATCAGTCACTGTAGTGTCAGGGTTATTAACATTATCATTATTGTCACCATTATTATAAGAATCACATACAACCCTGCACATAACTGTATGGTGCTTTCCCTTGTTGCATTGATAGCAACTGTTCAATTTGGTATGACAATCCTTTACATTATGATTGTCTAGACATCTGATAAATCTGTCAAGTTCTTTCATTCTTTCCACTTTAATATCCCATGAATTACAGGCATTACAATTTTTAGTGAAATGAGTACCCTGGCAGAAGAGGCAGTCTCTCTTTTCCTTGCCTGACCTCTTATTAACTGGGTTACACTTACTGAGGTACTTATTCCTCTTACCTTGATGTGAGGAACCACTATTACTGATTCCTGACTTGATATGTGCCTATTTAACTCTTAACTATGATTATTACCACTGGGATTATTTTTCCCTTTTGCGACTTGACAGATACTTCAGAGTCATTATGTGTTATATCCTTAGAACTGTTTAGCTGACTGGTCTGCAATTGAACAATTAATTCCTGCCGACCTAGTCTGATTTCCTCCAGACCGTACTCTGGAGGTTTTGGCAAACCCA
>NW_027195225.1:227500-264066 GCF_038502225.1 Cherax quadricarinatus
CGGTATGATGCGAAAGCGCGCAGCAGTGCTTTATGATTCAGATGAAGTGCTTACGCCCGCACAACGTTCAGGGAAGAAAACATGAGCGGATGTCATGCAGAGGGGTTCAAAGGACACTCAGGGACAGGGATCGAGTAAGAGTGCACAAAAAGGGGGGGGGAGGGATAAGAGTGCAATGAGGCGATCAGTTGACAAAAAGGTTGTGTCAAGAGGGAAACCACCTTTGTCGGTTTTAAGTGCTTGACATTGAACATCAATGGTTTGAGGTCGCAGAAAAAGTGTGAGTGGTTTAGGGAGTTTTTGGAGCGTCATGGTGTTGATGTTGTGTTCTTGCAGGAGCATAATTATAGACATGGTTATGAGTTGAAGGTGGAGGGATATAAGGTGTATGTTGAACATGCAGTCAGATTGAAAGGCGGTGTGGCTATATTGGTAAAGGAAACTAGCCCGTTGGTTGTCAGGCATTGTGAAGGGGGGGAGGGGAGGGTGATATGTGTGGATGGATTATGGGGGTGAGGTACAGATGACGTTGGTGTGTGTGTATGGACCGGCAGAGGGAGAAGTATGCATTAAGAATAAATTTGTGAGGGACGTGCTGGTTTACTACTTGCATGGATTGCCAGGGGTAGCCGTGATAGGAACTGTGTGATAAGGCATAAGGATGTGGAACCGAGGGGGGCGGGGCATTGTATGGGAATATTGGGAGAATTGTTATCAGGGGTGGGTTTGATCGATATCTGTGGGGGGGGGAGGTAGAGCATACATTTATTAGGCGTGGGTATGCTGCTAGGCTCGATCATTTGTACGTCCCCAGAAGGGTAGTAATACATAGAGTGAGGGTGTTGGATGTGGTATTTTCTGATCATAGGGGTGTTATGGTGGATTTGGGTTGGGAGGGGTTGCCACGAAGGGGTAGGGGGTATTGGAAGTTAAATGTAAAGTTGTTGCATGAAGAAGAATATAGACAGTCATTTAAACAGTTTTGGGAGGGGTTGGAGGCAGAAGCGCCTGGGAATGGTGATCTGGTTAGATGGTGGGACTCGGTGGCGAAATCAGGTATTAAGGATTTTTATGTACGTAATGGGAGAGAATATAATAGGTTAAAGTATGGGTTTCAATCTTATCTTGAGGGGCAGTTGAGGGCTTGCTACGAACGTGGGAGGGTTAGTTACCCAGTGGGAGATATTGTGGGATTAAAGGAGAGCATTAGGGATTTGCAAAATGAAAGATTTGATGGTGCACGCGTTTTGGCGGGGTTGGAGGAGGTGTTATGGGGTGATAGGCCATCGGCGTGTGTATTGAGAGGACAGTGTAAGAGGAGAGCGGCGATGGAGATGATGGGATTAACTGTTCATGTGGGGATGGGAGGGTATAGGGAAGGGCAGGTATTGATGTCGACTGAAGGTATGAGTGGATATCTTGATGCATGGTTTAGGTCATATGCACAACATGTGGGTATACGAGATGATGCTTTAAGGGAAATGGGTGGTTATGTGCAATGCGAGCTTGATGGTAGAGATAGGGAGACTTTGGAAGGACAGATTATGGAAGGGGGAATTTGGCAAGCTGTAGCAGGTGGAAGTTTAGGTAAGGCACCGGGTGTAGATGGGTTGCCTAATGATTTTTATGTTAAGAACTGGGAAGTATTGAGGAGATTTTTAGTCAGATTGTTCAATGTAATGAAGGAAGATCCTCTTCAAGGGGGGCTCCTTGGCGTGGTGAAGAGGCTCTTGGTCTGAGGAATTAGACCTGTCGGTCTTCTTCCTCAGACCGAACCTAATTACCCCCCAATCTCCCCTCCCCTATCCCATCCTCCCCATCCTCCCCTTTTTCCTTTCCTCCTCCTCCTCCTCCCCACCCCTCCCTTTTGCCCTTCCTCTTTTTGGCCTTTGGGATTTCTCCCACAGGTGCGCTAGTTCCTAGGTAGGGGAAAGGATGCCGGGGTCTATCCCATTCCGTTGAGGTTCTTGGCGGTGGCGTAGTTTGCCGTGGAATCTGGATTGCCTGGGGATGTCCCGATCCCTCTCCATATCCCGGAGTAGCTTTGGGTGTCTTTTGGGCGACGGGTGTATCTCTGGAAGCCACCTTTCGGATTCCGGGGGTGGTGGCCGAAGGAGGTATGCTTTGTGGTGGATATCCGGCCGCCCTCTCTTTTGTCCACCGAGGTAGCTCGGCAGATGTGAGGTTGCTATCCCGGATTGTTAGTTTACTAGCATGATGGGTAGGGTATGGCACGGGTTCCATGCTGCATCTGCGCTACTTGTGGTGCTGAGGTCCTCTTGGGCGCGGAGGGAGATTTCTGGCCCTTTCATTCCTCCTAGGAACTATCCCTCCCCGGTCCCCCCTTTTTTTATTCTTTTTTTTATTTTTCTTTTCTTTTCTTCTTTCTTTTTTTCTTAAAAGCAAAAAGAAAGAAGTAACCTAACCATGGCAGCCCTAGTCCATGAACCTACTACCCCTGGGCCCCTTCTTGATACCGCACCCCGTTCTGACCCCGCCTCGTCTTTGGACCACTCTTCAGACACTCCTCATGCCTCTGTACCTATTGCCAGTGCTGTTTCCTCACCCGCTTCAGGTACTGAGGCCTTGACTGACTCCTTCGATTTATCGGACCTTTGCTCTCCTCTGACTATGCTTTCGGCCTCTCCCTCTATGGTGCGGCAATTTTCAAATCGCCGACCCGTTCCATGTCGGACCAACTCTGGTCCCACGCTTAAACGCCAACGACAATTACCTGCTGATGATACTTCTCCACCTTCTCGTTCTTCTCAGAAATGATCGACACGTCCTTCACTACCTTTCCACGCTCAGTTTCAGACTGAACAATGGACTAAATTCTTCACTTTACGACCGACTTCCTCTACTGCCTATCTTTCTGACCACAGTATTGGCAAGGCACTCCTATGCCATGTTGGTAAAGATATTCTTTTCATGCTCTTAAGAGCGGTACGTGCATCATTACCGTACAGAATGCTACCCAGGCTCATGAGCTCTCTCGTCTTTCCCATATCGATACTGTTCCTGTCACTCTTGAAAAACATCATTCCCTCAATTCTTGTAGTGGTACCGTCATTCTGCCCCATACCATAGTTCAACAAAATTTCCAGACATGTGGCACTGACATTCTTGAACAGCTGGAACTCCAAGATCTCCCAATCTTCAAGGGGGTTTTAGGGGCACTCAGCGCAAACGAAAAATTTTGTCGAAAAAAATTCACAAACTGAGTTAATCTTATAGAAAAATAGCTTAACTCTCTGGCAACACAATGGTACCAGAATCATTGTTCTACGACATTCCTACAAGGAATTATGGTCATTTAAATACACCTGGGGTGACGTCACCACCCGCGGCAGGTGTGCTCACCCGTCGTCAATTTTTTTTTTTTTTTCCGTTTTTTTTTCGTGTATTTACTGTATTATTCTTTCTAAGATAATAATTGACGATTTGGTATCATAATACAGTGGGCGGGACTTATACGTAGAGTTCCAACCAACCAGGAACCTCCCGACACCATTTTGCTGACGTCATGGAAAATTCCAGTCTCGGGGTGGCAGGGGAATATGGCTAAATATAACGCTATTATAGCTTCTATAAATATAACGCTATTATAGCTTCTACGGCTTATTTATCTATCACAATTGATCTAATATGACATAA
The DNA here is from genome assembly GCF_038502225.1 of Cherax quadricarinatus. Taxonomy (NCBI): domain Eukaryota; kingdom Metazoa; phylum Arthropoda; class Malacostraca; order Decapoda; family Parastacidae; genus Cherax; species Cherax quadricarinatus. The sequence continues at coordinate 231,158 of NW_027195225.1, forward strand.
TAAACAATATAAATAACAAAGAAGTATGGTAAATACTCCAGAATGAATAATATATGGCATATTCCCAGAGCGCTCCATCGGGAATAATAGATTCCCATTCTCAGAGAGGGGCTTCCATTCTCTTTCTCTCACCTCCAGGGTCCTTATATTAAAGAAAACTAACATGGTTAACTATGATATACACTCGTAATGCAGTATAAGACTGAGAAAAATGTTATTTTCTCGAAAAAAAAAAAAAAATTGGTGGTCCGGCTGTTTCGCGGATTATCTCGGAAGTAAGTTATTCACATATATGAGCAAACCCCTTCGTTAATAATAGCAGGAATGTAATGAAATTCACAGAGAACATAAAGGAAAGATTGTTTTACAAGCTAGTGGATCGCTTTTTGAGATATCATAATTTGTTTTTGATTTTTGTGAGGGCAAAAGTCAGATATTTGGCTGAAAGTCAAAAAACATACAAAATTTATTTTTTTTAAGAATGAAGAAAGGATAAATTACAGAAAGGCTATCCATTAGAAATACAGTTTAGCATTGTTTTATGCGTAGATAATGCCAAAACAACTTCTCCAAGTCCCACTTCGACGGCACATTGCAATATGTATGATTATTAGTAAATAATTTTTTTCTCAGTTGTTTTTTGAGCTATCTTATTGAAACTTGGTCACGTTACTATTGAAAGGTGCTTCTTTACGTACAAAAAAAATGAAAGAAATCGAACGAAAAATAAAAAAAAAAAAATTACTCCTGAATTCCCCCTCAAGGTAGACACTTACGTTCTTCCTGCCCGTGGGCGGAGACGATACCCTAGCAATGTGGCTCATTTAACTTTTGACAGCCGAGAACTCCCATCCTCAGTTTATATAGCAGGACATCGGTTACAAGTTCGAAAGGTGATCCCTACACCACAACAGTGTAGAAATTGCTGGCGATTTGGCCATCCAGCGAAATATTGCAGATCTATCGCCGAATGCCCAGTCTGTGGCGCCGATGACCATTCTAATAAGTCTTGCAATCGATCTCCCTCTTGCCTTAACTGTCATGAGGCTCACCCTTCGTACTCTCGCCTTTGTCAAGTCTATTTAAACGAGCGGGAAATCCGTTACCTCAAAGAGACAGAAGGTCTCCCTTATGCCATGGCAGTTTCTCATCTCCGCCTCCAAGGGAGACTCCCACATGTTTCTTATTCCCGTGTTTCAAAACATCCCCCCACTTCTGGTATCCCATCTTCTACACCCACCTCTGTGGTTACCTCTCCCATAGTCACTCCTGTATCTAATCCTTTTGCTGTCCTCGGCTCAGATGTCCCTACTTCAACGCCTCAGTCTGATCTCGCTTCTTCGAGTTCTCTCTCACAAGCCTCAGTATCGACGAGACCTCGTACGACACCTCCTCCCAATCGTCCCTCTACTTCTCAAAAGTCAAAAAAAGGTCTGTTAACACCTCCTACCAATCTTCCACCTCCTCATTTTACCCTCCCTGTCTCTGTCCCTGGTTCTCCCCCTCTCACTGGCTCAGTTACAAGTGTAGAGGTTCACCCTCCTCCTCGTACTGTACCTTCCTCCCCTGTTCCCTCCCAAGTTTCTTCCTCTTCTGCCACCTCCCAGGTTCCTGCCTCTTCTGTCCCCTGCCATGCTTCTCCAGTTCCCTCCACCCTTTCGCCCCTTCTACCTTGGTACAGTCCAATACAGTTCCAATCTTTACTCATCCTTCCCCTACCATTTCCAATATTGTCTCCCAAACGACGTCTCTGAATTCCGAAACACTTGAAGCAATCTCTGAATATATTGCAGAGACCAAACCATCAATGGACACTGATCCACCTTCTGCTCTTTTTCTCTCCTCTGCTCCATCTGCGCAACTCCTTTCTTCACAGCGCACCGTTCCTTTGCTGCTTGAACGTTTTCCACTGCCTCCGCATGTGGACTTTTCTAACCCCTCTAGTCCATAGGAACCCTTACCTGCGGATTTCAAGTATCTTTATCATTGCCAATCATGGCCTATTTACAGTGGAATATACGCAGCCTCAGGGGTAATCGGGGTGAGCTTCAGATGTTACTCTCCCAGCTTGCCCCTGTTGGTGTTTGCTTACAGGAACCAAAATTACACTCTGCTGTTATTTCTCCCATCTCAGGCTATAATTTATTGTATTCTTCAGATCCTTTTCCTGATGGGACCTTTAATGAAAGTGCCCTTCTTCTACGCACTGATATTCCGTACCATCAGCTATTTGTTCATACTTCGCTGCATTACACAGCTGCCTGTATCCACTTACATAGGTGGTATACGTTCTGTTCTTTATATCTCTCTCCTTCTCGGGCATTGTCTATTCCGGATATTGCCTTCCTAGTTTCGTCATTACCGCCACCGATTCTGTTACTTGGTGATTTTAATGCCCATCATTTTCTCTGGGGGGAGGTCTCACTGTGATTCCCGTGGAATTCAGTTAGAGGCTTTTCTTGCCACCCACCCCCTCCATGTTTTAAATACAGGTACTCACACCCATTTTGATCCTCGGACTCATACTCTCTCTTGCATCGATCTCTCAGTCTGCTCTTCCTCCGCCACATTAGACTTCACTTGGTCTGTTCTCCCGGACTTACATGACAGTGATCATTTCCCAATCATTCTTACTTCCCCTTCATATTCGCCACCTCTTCGCACCCCACGCTGGCAATTTAATCGGGCAAATTGGAACCTTTACTCACACCTAACTGTTTTTAAAGAGGTTCCTTCTTCGTCCTCCATCGATGAGCTTTTACACCTCTTTTCGTCCTCCGTTTTCACCGCAGCTTCTCATTCTATACCCCAAACTTCGGGCAGGCATTCTCAGAAATGCGTGCCTTGGTGGTCTCCTGCTTGTGCTCGTGCAGTACGTTTGAAACGCGCTGCATGGGGCAGGTACCGGTACAATAGAACCACAGAGAGACTCCTTGATTTTAAACAGAAGCGTGCGATCGCTCGCCGTGTCATCCATGACGCTAAACGCACTTGCTGGCGAGATTATGTCTCCACCATCACCTCTGCTTCCTCTATGAGTGCAGTCTGGTAAAAAGTACGAAAACTGAGTGGTAAATATTCTCCTGACCCGGCTCCTGTTCTGCGGGTTGCCGGTGTTGATATAGCAAACCCACTAGATGTTGCCAATGAAATTGGCAATCATCTGGTCTGTATTTCTCAGGGACTCCATCTATGCCCCTCATTTCTTTCCTCAAAGTCTGCCAGAGAGTTAGCACCCTTGGACTTTTCTTCTCTCAGAGAAGAACAGTATAATGTGCCTTTTACACTTCAAGAACTGGAGGCAACACTCTCAGCTTGTCGATCATCGGCAGCTGGGCCCGACGACATTCATATTCGTATGCTACAACATTTACATCAGTCAGCCCTTGCAGTCCTATTACGCCTTTACAATCTTATTTGGTCACAGGGAGTTCTTCCACAGCTGTGGAAATCCGCCATTGTTCTCCCTTTCCGCAAACCAGGCACTACGGGACATGAAACCTCCCACTATCGTCCCATTGCTCTTACCAGTGCAGTTTGCAAAGTAATGGAATGCCTAGTAAATAGACGTTTAGTGTGGTATTCAGAGACACACAACAGTCTCTCCACTCGTCAATATGGCTTTCGTAAGGGACGTTCTACCATAGACCCCTTACTACGCTTGGATATGTATGTTCGTAATGCCTTTGCAAATAACCACTCAGTTATTGCCATATTTTTTGACCTTGAGAAGGCATGTGACACAACTTGGAGGTATAATATTTTAGCCCAAGCACACTCCTTAGGCCTTCGAGGCAATCTACCATCCTTCCTTAAGAACTTTTTAGCTGACAGGCATTTCCGTGTTTGGGTTAATAATGTGCTCTCCCCGGACTTTATCCAAGCTGAAGGTGTCCCCCAGGGATGTGTTCTGAGCACAACACTTTTTCTCCTTGCTATTAATGATTTGGCCTCTAGTCTTCCATCAAATATTTGGTCATCACTCTATGTTGATGACTTTGCTATTGCCTGTGCAGGCGCTGACTGTCACCTCATTACAGTTTCTCTCCAACATGCAGTCGACCGTGTTTCCAATTGGGCCACCACACGTGGGTTTAAATTTTCCAGCACTAAAACCCACCAAATTACTTTCACTAGACGCTCTGTCATCTCCGATCATCCTTTGTACCTCTATGGCTCCCGTATCCCTGAACGTGATACAGTCAAGTTTCTGGGCCTCCTCTTTGATCGTAGGTTATCCTGGAAACCTCACATTACCTCTCTGAAGGCAACTTGTCACAGCCGGCTGAACCTTCTTAAAACCCTTGCTCATCTTTCATGGGGAGCTGATCGTCGGACCCTCCTTCGCCTACATTCCACCCTTATTTTATCGAAACTTGATTATGGTGACCAGATCTATTCAGCGGCATCTCCTGCTACTCTCTCTAGCCTTAACCCTATTACAACCTAGGATTTCAAAGGCCTGTTATCCCAGGTGTAATGGGAGCAAAAGAAACACAGCAGAAAAAGTTTAGACTTATATTATCCTTCACCAATTTAGAACAGCAATATGTACACTATGTACAGTAATAAGTATAGTGCACGTCACGGTAAGCAAGGCAGAAATAGAAGCCACAAGATAGCAGACCGTGCTCAACCAGCTCTAGAATGGGAATGACAAGGGCAGACAGGAGAGCAGTATCCACATAACCTCTGCGATTGCCAATCCCACCTTCTTATTGGCTAGAACCTGGTCACTAGTTGAACGATGGGGCCCCATCACCAACTCTTAGCAACCTGGTTCGCTGGTTGGGGGAGATAGCCTGTAAATGAGGGTGTGTCCATGCGCCGAATAAAGGTTACGTACTCTTTGCATGCCACACCCCCACCCCCGAGAAGGCTCAGGATTAGGCTGCCACCTCCCAGTGGTAACCGTGTCGCCATGGCACAAAATAATGGGACCGCCTATCCTCTCCACCATCCAACTCTTAAATAGAGCTCAGCTTTCCTAGTGACCAAAAGCCAAACCCTAAACTCAGAGCGAGACAGCAAGCTACACAGTGTTCCTTCTACAAGCTTCACCCTAAGCTCAACCGTTTCTCTAAGTCCAGCTCTCGGACAGGCTACCCATATTACAACCTAGGATTTCAAAGGCCTGTTATCCCAGGTGTAATGGGAGCAAAAGAAACACAGCAGAAAAAGTTTAGACTTATATTATCCTTCACCAATTTAGAACAGCAATATGTACACTATGTACAGTAATAAGTATAGTGCACGTCACGGTAAGCAAGGCAGAAATAGAAGCCACAAGATAGCAGACCCTGCTCAACCAGCTCTAGAATGGGAATGACAAGGGCAGACAGGAGAGCGGTATCCACATAACCTCTGCGATTGCCAATCCCACCTTCTTATTGGCTAGAACCTGGTCACTAGTTGAACGATGGGGCCCCATCACCAACTCTTAGCAACCTGGTTCGCTGGTTGGGGGAGATAGCCTGTAAATGAGGGTGTGTCCATGCGCCGAATAAAGGTTACGTACTCTTTGCATGCCACAAACCCCATTCATCACCAAGGATTACGTTTATGCCTTGGTGCTTTTTGCTCTTCCCCTGTCGAGAGCCTCTATGCAGAAGCGAACGTTCCATCCTTATCCGATCGCCATGATGCCCATTGCCTGCGCTACTATGTACGCTCTCATGATCTCCGCAATCCTTCCATTTATAGAATGGTCACTGATATTAGTAGACATTCTTTATTTGTTCGCCACCCCTGTTTACTCCGTCCCTTCTCTCTTCGCCTTCATTCGCTCTTGTCTTCTCTTCATCTACCACCTTTCTATGTACATGTAGCATCTCACTTTTCCCTACCCCCCTGGGAAGTTCCAGCTGTTCGAGTCTGTTCTTTCTCCCTCCCTTGCTCGAAAGCTCAACTGTCTACGGTCGCTTCCCGCTCTCTTTTTCTTGACCACTTTCACTCTCATTCTCATGCCATTGCTGTGTACACAGATAGCTCTAAGTCTTCTGACGGCGTAGGATTCGCAGCAGTGTTTCCGGACAGCATTGTACAAGGGCATTTACTATCTTCGGCTAGTATTTTTACTGCTGAATTATATGCCATCCTTACAGCACTTATCTGTATTGCATCTATGCCTGTGTCATCATTTGTGGTTGTTTCAGACTCCCTTAGTGCTTTACAGGCTATACAAAAATTTGATACACCTCACCCCTTAGTCCTCCGTATCCAACTTTGGCTACGCCGCATCTTTACCAAGCATAAAGATATTGTTTTTTGTTGGGTCCCTGGTCATGTTGACGTACAGGGCAATGAACAGGCAGACACTGCTGCGCGGTCAGCAGTACATTACCTACCAGTTACTTATAGAGGTATTCCATTTACGGACTATTTTGCTGCAATATCTTCCCACCTTCACACCCGTTGGCAACAACGTTGGTCTACTATGCTCGGCAACAAACTTCAATCTATTAAACCGAGTATAGGTTACTGGCCGTCTTCTTATCACCAGTGTCGAGGTTGGGAGACTACTCTCTCCCGTCTTCGCATTGGCCATACTCGTCTTACTCATGGATATCTCATGGAGAGGCGTCTTGCTCCTCTCTGTGAGAATTGCCAAGCTCCATTATCAGTCAGCCACATTCTGTTGGACTGCCCTCTTTATCAACGAGCACGCAGAATTTACCTCTGTCGTCGTCTTCGCTCCGCTGCTCTCTCTTTCCCTTCCCTTCTCGCTGATAGACCCACCTTTCATCCAGACTCTCTCATTGACTTTTTGACAACAACTGACTTACTTCACAAATTCTGATACCTTCATCCCTTTCTACTTCAATCTCTTGCTACCCTCTACTCCCGTACTATCCCCTGCCCCGCTGTTTTCTGTAACTTGCTGATCATCCCTCCTCCCTTCTGCCATCCAATACCCTCGCTTCCTTCCCTACCCTGCAGCGCTGTATAGCCCTTGTGGCTTAGCGCTTCTTTTTGATTATAATAATAATAATGAAGGAAGATGGGGCAATGGGTGAGCAGCAAAGGACTGCTGTTGTCGTATTAATGCCGAAGGGTGGACAGACCACGGTAGAAGATTACCGTGCAATATCGCTTATGTGCGGTGATTATAAGTTATTTGCAAGGGTATTAGGGAACAGAATCAAACAGGTTTTAGGTAAAGTAATTGATAGAGGACAATATGGCATACCGGGTAGATCAATGTATGAAGGGCATGGAGTTATTAGGAGTTTTATAGAGCATAGGGGGGAGGGGGGAGGGGGTGTTTTGGCTCTGGATTGGAGAGCTGCTTATGATAGCGTAGAAAGGGATGCATTATGGAGTTTTATGCGTTGGTTGGGTTTCGGGAGGGAAATTGTTTCTTGGGCAAAAACTTTGTATCTGGGTGCAGTTATGAGAATACAGGTTAATGGACGACTAGGTGATAGCATACAGATGGGAAGGGGTTTGCGACAGGGATGCCCTCTGTCGCAAATTTTGTTTGCATGTCTTCAGGAACCCTTTTATAGGGCAGTTAGGTGGAGTATAGCGAGAGCGAGGGTTGGTTTTGCACGAGAAGGGGGAGCGGGTATAGTGGGTTACGTGGATGATACAACTGTCTTGGTGAGGGATGTGAGGGATTTACATAAGGTAGGAAGGGTGATAGACGTTTTTGGTGAGGCAACGGGGATGAAAATTAATGTAGTAAAGTCCAAGTATTTGGATCTAGGGGATAGTGTACATAATGGTGAGACTGTTGAGGGTGGGTGGCGTGTGGTGGATCAGTTGTTGATATGTGGGATAGTGTACATGCGGAATGATAGGGATGCACAAGAGGCAAATTCGAGGCGCACCGTGGATGGAGTTTTGAAAAGATTGGGAGGTTTGAGGGTAGAGCAATTAATGTTGCATCAAAGGGTTATAGTCACGAAAGTCCTGTTGTATAGCAAGTTATGGCACGTGGTGCCAATATATCCGTTACGACGGTGTGAGGTGCAACGGTTGCAACTGCGGGTATTCAGATTTATATGGGGATCGGGTTGTGACTGGCAAAGTAGAGGGGTGGTGTCGCTTCCCGTTAGCCAGGGGGGGCTGGGGCTTATACCTCTTGAGAAGCGTATGTTGAGTGTGTTTCTGAAAAGGGGGTTTGTGAGGGAGGGGGTGAGCGGGGGGGACCTTGAAAGACTGCGCATGGATATGCAACGGTGGTGGAGGGGTAGGGATTTAATGTTTGGGGAGGCTATGTTGTGAGTTTTACTGAAGGTAAGGGATCCGAAACAGCTTAAATTGAAGGTTCTTGAGAGGGTGGGGGGGTGGGTCTGTGGTGGCGGCAGTTGAGGGGGCATACCCTATGTATGCATGGGGTTCTGTATGGAAATGTCTTCAACAACTACGTGTAAAACCAAGTGTCAGGGAGGTTATGTTTAGGTTTTTACATGGGATCCTGCCTTCTGGGGTTGTTATTTAATAGGAGATTAAGGGAGGGTGGGGAGTGCAAAGCGTGTGGATGTCCGGAAACCATATTTCACGCTGTGTACTTTTGTACTTGTTTAGAAGATGTGAGGGTCTGGCTAAGTAGGGTAGTTAGGTTAGTGGGTGGGGAAGGGTTACAGGTGTTGCGGGTGTTAAGTTTAGATATAGGTGGGTGGAGTCAGCAGGTGGTGAATGCGGTTGCGTATGTGGTTACTGATTTTATTTATATATCTTGGGCAATGAGGGAGATGGGAGTCGAGGAAAGGATAAGAGTGTTAGGGGCCACGATGTATAGAACAAAGTGCCGCAATAGGGATCTTTATGGGGGAAGATGGGAGACAGCATTCACTGAAGGTTATCGTAGCTTCAGGTTGAAGGATTTAAGAGATTTAAGTGTAAAGTAAGGGGTTGCGGCGGGCTAGTTTTCTTGAGTATGGAAATGTGTATAGATGTTAGTGTTTGTGGTATGTTTGGTAATATAATAAATAAGCTTCTTTTGTGATGTGAGTTTGGTCTGGGTAGTTGTGTAAGATATGTTTTTCACATTGTTTTTAAGAAGGTATTGAATATAATATGTAAGTAGTGTTGTTGCACTACATTGTGTGTATGTGTGAGAGGGTACATCTCACAGTATTTGTGTGTTTGAAGGTTTGAGGTGACACAAGGCATGATCTAAGTATGACTGGATTTTCTTTTTGTCCTCCAAGGTGTTATACAAAGATAGTACTGTGGTGTATGTGATGTGTAGGTTTATAGGTATTCAACAAAAGCTTGTTGTATGTTCCCTTTTCGATACTTTGTTTTAATTGTCATTTCAATGTACTTTGTATAGCAATATACAACGGTATTGTTCTTTGCCATATGAAGTGTTTTTTTTTTTTAGTTTGTTATGTTCTAGGTTTTTGTATGTTAAGATGTACTTATAGACTGTCAGCACCCTGATATTGGTTTTTCATGGCTATGTTCTTGACGTAAGTTTTGGCTGTATGGTATACAGATGTATCTAGCCAGTTTATAGACGCATTCCTTTTGTGTCTGAGATTTTTGTATACGGGTTTATTGTAACTGTAATGAGTCGGTTTTGAGATCTAAGCTGTTTTCTTTGTATGTTTATTTGTATATTGGTATATGTAAAGCTGTAATGTTAGGGATAAGTATGTAGATGTTCTAGTAGGATTATGATGTTAGGTTTTGGTTTATTGATTAATGAGAAGGCTGGAAGTAATTGTTACATGTTCTCGTATATATTCTTTTCAATTGTAATGAGTCTTTGTCACATGTCATGTTATATGTAAAATTTATATGTAAGTTAGGTTATGAGTCATTGAATGTTTATATATGTTAGTTCATGACCCTGTTACTGTGTTTATTTATAGCTATGTTCTTGCCGTAAGTTATTGTTGTATGTTATACAGCTATATCTTGCCAGTATATAGGTGCAATCCATTTGTTAGTTTATTTTGTGTTGGGTTTCTTATGACAATGTCCGAACCTTCAGGATTGAGATCCATACTGTTTCCTTTTATTTTTATTTTTATGTATACTGTATTGGTTATAAATAAAATATAAAAAAAATAATAATAATTATAATAATAATAATAATAATAATAATAATAATAATAATAATAATAATAATAATAATAATAATAACTTTGAACGTGATACATAGTTGTACAAGTAATTACGGCAGCTGGGTGTACAGAAGCACCTTGGATGCAGAACATTATGGGCAGCTTAATATTAACTTCAGATTAACTAAGTTATAATATATTCAGTGGTAAAAATTACAGTAAACAATTTACAATCTGAAGTACAAATGAATATTTTAAATAAGAAAGATTAAAGTTGTACAAATCTGTAGCATAACAATGCATAATATAATCGAATCAAATGGAGTAAAATCAATGATTTGTGGTGCAGAAACATGTGGTCAGTAGATGAGTTACTGAACATTCATCAGAATGGAGTATTTTATTAGGTAATGTGAGTAGGTTTAGAGTTTTGAATATTGGTGGAGTGTGCTGCCTGTAGTGGGAATTTGTTATCATTCTGACTGCAGCCTTTTGTTGGGTAATTAGTGGTCTGAGATGGTTTATTATTGTTGAGCCCCATGCACAAATTCCATAGGTGAGATAGGGGTAAATAAGTGAGTGATATAGGGCCAGGAGGGCTGACTGTGGAACATAGTACCGTATCTTCGATAGTATGCCTACAGTCTTGGACATTTTCTTGGAAATTTATTGTATATGTGTTTGAAATTTGAGTCTATTATCAAGGTGGATTCCTAAGAATTTTCCCTCTGTGACCTTTGTGACAGATGATCCATTTATCATTATGTTAAGAGGGACATCTGTAGTTCTGTTCCCAAACTGTAGGAAGTAGGTTTTGTCGATGTTGAAAGTTTGTTAATCATCATCCAGGTAGATATTTTCTGTAATTCAGTATTCACAGTATTGGCTAGCATGACTGGGCTCGGGTGAGAGAAGACGTATGTAGTGTCATCTGCAAATAGTGTGGGTTTGAGTAATTGCGATGCATTTGGTAGGTCGTTTATGTAATTGAGAAAGAGAAGAGGGCCAAGACCACTTCCCTGTGGGATACTAACTGTAATTGGCTGTGTGGAAGAGTTTACTCCATTTGTGTACACATATTGGCTTCTGCGACAATTTTATGTGAAACAAATCATGGTCAACTGTATCAAAAGCTTTACGTAGATCAATTAAGATCCCCAATGAGACTTCTTTTTACTCGAGTGTAGTGTATATTTGCTTCAGCATGTGTATAACAGCGTCATTCGTATTTTTATTAGGCCTGAACCCAAACTGACAGGGGTTGAGTATGTTGTGGGAGATGAGGTAGGAATAGGTTTGCTTATGAATTAATTGTTCAAAGATTTTAGAGAGAGGGTGTAAGTTGAATATTGGCCTATAGTTATTCAAGTCTGTTTGATCTCCTCCTTTATGTATAAGGGTGCAGCGCTGTATAGCCCTTGTGGCTTAGCGCTTCTTTTTGATTATAATAATAATAATAATAATATGTATAAGGGTGACCCTCGCTATTTTGAGAACTGTAGGGAAGATAGAAGATTAGATGGATTTGTTAAAGAGTGTTGCAGTGATTGGTGATAGCACTTGTGACGCTTTTTTGTATATAAAGGTTGGTAAGGTATTTAAATCTCCTGTCTTGTTCTTTAGTGTGTTGATAATAAGTGAAACTTCTATTGGGTTAGTCGGAGCTAGGAACAGAGTGTTCAAGTGGGTGCCAGTGAGGTAGTCATTAGGTGCCAGTGAGGTAGTCATTAGGTGGGGTATTTGAGCTTGTGATTTTTCCGCCAGGTTTTTTTCCTATGGTGGAGAAGAAAATATTGAGTTTGTTTGCTGTATCAGTTGGTGGGAGTTGGGGTTCATCTGGTTTTGTTAGTTTGATGGTTCTGTTTCCTGATATCTTTTTTGTTCCTAGAATTTCAGATAGGGTTTTCCAGGTCTTTTTTATATCACCTTTTAAGTTGTATAATCTGTTCTCATAATGCATTTTTTTAGCCCTTCTTATCAGGCTGGTTAGGATAGATGAGTAACATTTTGTTTGGTCTCTGGTTATGTGACCCATTCTGTACTGTTTTTCATATAGGTGTTCTATATTTATGGATTTGAGAATGCTGGGTGTTAGCCAGGGACTGTTCAGTCTCTTAGCTGTCATTTGTTTAGTTTTTTTAGGGTAGTTCTTGTTATAGAAGTATTGGGTCTTTTTTAGAAAATTATTAATACATTCGTCAATATCTGTATAGATTTCTAGCTCAGTGTGCCAGTCAATGTTTGTTACTGCTGTTGTGAAGTTATTAATGGCTGCCTCATTGTGAAGTTTGGAGGTTACTTTAGTAGTGTCTTGGGGTAATTTACCTAGAATGGTTATGAGAAAGGTAGGGTAGTGGTCTGTGGTGTTATCTGTGTTGGTAGCAACATGCAGTTACTCATAGTGTTTGTGAATTCAGTAACGTGTGGGTCTTGGTCTTGTAGGAGATTTATATTGAAGTCTCCTGAGAGTAGTAAGTGATCTTTGTTCATGCGTGTATCAGTTATCATACTTCTTAGGTTGTCACTAAAACGGCTAATGTTTGACTGTGGTACTCTGTAGATGTTTATCACTGTGAGAGGTTTTTGTAGGTATTTGGATTTGAATTTAGCTATTATATATTCCCTATATTATATATTCCCTATTATTATTTACAGTTATTTCCTTGACCCATCAAGAACACTCTGGGTTATTATTATTACTATTATTATTTATAATTATTTCCTTGACCCATCAAGAACACTCTGGGTTATTATTATTACTATTATTATTTATAATTATTTCCTTGACCCATCAAGAACACTCTGGGTTATTATTATTACTATTATTATTTATAATTATTTCCTTGACCCATCAAGAACACTCTGGGTTATTATTATTACTATTATTATTTATAATTATTTCCTTGACCCATCAAGAACACTCTGGGTTATTATTATTACTATTATTATTTATAATTATTTCCTTGACCCATCAAGAACACTTTGGATTATGATTCCCCTCAAGGGAGGTTCCTTGAGGGGCTCTTGATCTTAGAAATTGGATCTGTGCTCCAGTTCCCTGAATCAAACCTAAATACCTTCCATAACCCCCACACAGGTGCTGTATAACCCAACGGGTTTAGTGCTGCCCCATTGATTATAATTATTACCTTGCTGTTATTATATTAGTAGTGTATACAAATAACCCGCACATAAAAGAGAGAAGCTTACGACGACGTTTCGGTCCGACTTGGACCATTGACAAAGTCACACTATCAGAGGTGGAGCAGGACGGCTATATATAGGCAGGAAGAGGTGGTAGTAGTAGTAGTAGTAGTAGTAGTAGTAGTAGTACAAGAATTATATAATAATACCGACAGGATGAAATTAAGACACATGCACAACACCCGGGCATCCCCATCGTAGACGTTTCGCCATCCAGTGGCTGGCTGGCCTGTGGGTTCTGTCACAACTATCAAGAAAGCATTTTAGGTCAAGGTTAAAATTGGAATTTAAGGTCCTGTAGATGTAGATTGCACAGTAGTAAGTGTGGATGTACTGAACAGGGAGTAAGTTTAGATCTATGAAGAGTGGGGGGGGGTGTTTCCAGGGATGGGATTTAGTGATTATTCTTACTGCAGTTTTTTGTTGGGTTATTATTGGCTTTAGGTGTGTTGCTGCAGTTGATCCCCAAGCACAGATAGCATAGGTGAGGTATGGATAAATGTGTGTTATAGTGTGAGAAGGGCATTTTGCGCCACATAGTATCGTATCTTGGAGAGGATCCCAACCATTTTGGATACTTTGTTGGTTATGTGGGATATGGGTGCTGAAATTCAGGTTGTTGTCAAGGTATAGGTCTAGGAATTTGCCCTCATTATGTCTGGTAATTAGAGTGTTGTCGATCTTAATGTTAATTTGTGCATCTCCTGCTCTGCTACCAAACATAACATAGTAGGTTTTGTCAGTGTTAAGCATAAGTTTATTGGCTGTCATCCAAGTCGATATTTTGATCAGCTCCTCGTTAACAATGGTGTTGAGAGTGGCAAGATTAGGGTGAGAGATGACATAAGTCGTGTCGTCAGCAAAGAGAATGGGTTTCAGGTGTTGGAATACGTTTGGAAGATCATTGATGTATATGAGGAAGAGCAGGGGACCAAGGACACTTCCCTTCAGAACTTCAGTATCAAGTGGCCATGTTGTTGATGTTGTGTCTTTAATGGTGACATACTGATACCTATTAGTAAGGTAAGATTTGAAATAAGCAAGCACATGGCCTCTTATACCGTAATGGTCAAGTTTGTGGAGTAGGATGTTGTGGTCTACTGTGTCAAAAGCTTTTCTTAGGTCAATAAAAATTTCTAGTGGATATTCCTTATTTTCCAATGCTGTGTAAAGCAGATCTAGCATTTTTATGATTGCATCATTAGTGCTTTTATTTTTCCTGAATCCAAATTGGCAGGGGTAGAGTATGTTTTGTGCCGTTATAAATGAATATAGTCTCCTGAGCACGAGTTTCTCAAAGATTTTGGATAGCAATGGTAAGTTTGATATTGGCCTGTAGTTGTTTAAGTCTGTAGGGTCACCACCTTTATGTATTGGTGTAACCTTTGCCATCTTGAGTAGTTTCTGGAAGGTGCTAGTTTCTAGTGACTTGTTAAAAAGTAATGAGATAGCATGCAAAAGGGCATGGGCCGCTCTCTTGTACAGTAATGGTGGGACATGAGACAGATTCCCTGAGTTATTTTTAAGTGACTTTATAATCTCGGTGACTTCCGTGGGCTCAGTTGGTGCAAGATAGAACGAATTTGGGAAATTCCCATCTAGGTAGTCCCCGGCATGGGCATTGGTATGTGGGATTTTATTGGCGAGATTAGATCCTATGGTTGAGGAGAAGTCGTTTAACTTGTTAGCTGTGTCAGTGGGGTGTAGTGGTGTTTCATTAGGTTTAGTTAGGACAATATTCTTGTTTTTTTTTCAGTTTGTGGGTCCCTAGAATCTGAGAGAGTGTTTTCCAGGTCTTTTTTATATCTCCTCTAGTGTCTGTGAATCTACTGGGGTAGTATAGTTGTTTGGCTTTCTTTATTACTTTGGTGAGAACTGATGAATAGTGCTTAAGAATATCTTTGTGTATTAAGCCTTGTCTATATTGCTTTTCATATTGGAGTTTCTTGTCAATGGATTTCAGAATGGTGCTGGTTAGCCATGGACAACCAAGCCGTTTGTTTGTGATCTGTTTCGTTTTTATAGGACAATGTTTGTTGTATAGTCTAAGTAATTTGTTAAGAAAAATGTCTGTCCAGTCATCAATACCATTGGCCTTGGAGAATTCTGTAGGCCAGTCAACAGTCTCTAGGTCAGCTGTGAACTTCCTTATTGAGGCCTTGTCATGGAGTCTAAAAGAGACTTTGTTGTATTCAAGTGGTGGTTTACTAATGTTTGTCAAGAGGAAGGTAGGGTAGTGGTCTGTAGTGCTGTCTGTGATTATCCCTGATTTAAGGGGGGCTAGTATATTGGTCCATATGTGGTCTATTATGGTTGCACTTGTTTCAGTGAGCCTGGTTGGTTTAGTTATTGTTGGTATGAGAAGTGTGTTGTTCATATTGTTGTTGAAATCAGTTACAGGCTGATCATCTAGTAGGCCAAGGTTGATGTTGAAGTCTCCAGCTAAGAGAAGGTGATGCTTATTCATTTGTCTGTTTGTTATTAGTGACTTAAATTTCTCACTGAAATTTGGGATGTTTGTGTAGGTATCCGGTAAATAACACCGATTGTTATAGGTGTCTTAAGGTTTTTTACAGTAAAATTAGCAAAAATGTATTCCCCATATTCATCACTAAAGCAAGTGGTGTTAATACAAGATAATTGGTTAGAGTAATAGATTGCAATACCACCCCCAACTTGGTTTGGTCTGCAGTTGTGAATTGCTGTGTATCCTGGTAGAGGGTAGATATCTATTGTGTCCTGCTTAAGCCAGGCCTCAGTAAGAATAATGCAGGAGAAGGGTGTCTTTAGTGATTCAAGGAGTGCCAGGAGGTCATCAGTGTTTGCTTAAGGACCTGATGTTGTAGTTAAGTACTGATAGGCTTTTAGCATTGTTTAGGATAGTGGTGGCTTGTGATGCTGTGTAATAAAGGTAGCTACTTTCCAATAGGTTTTGATTGGGTGTCAGATTATGGAGGTTTAGATCAGGGTCAACGTGATCAATCATCTTCTAGGTTTAAATTATGGTTATTTATATCCTGAGTTGTGTTTACCTGGAGTTTACCTGGAGAGAGTTCCGGGGGTCAGCGCCCCCGCGGCCCGGTCTGTGACCAGGCCTCCTGTGTGTTGAGTTCTAGTACTGATATCTGTAGTGGTGGGAAGTTTGGACAAGTATATAGCTAGAGTATTTTGGTCATATAGAGTATAGTCACTACTACACATAATGAAGTTGATGATGTCTATGTGTTGTGCTGGAATGAACTAAAGTACAACTAGGTATAAACTAGTAATATAAAAATACAAATTAAAAAAAACAAGACTCTTACTTGTAATTGCACTAAGGTCTAATATAATGACTTTTGTGGAGTCTATGTTTTGAGCTAGAAAGAGCTATAGTACAACTAGGTTTAATCTAATAATATAAAAATACAAATTAAAAATAGCACCAGTCTCTCACTAGTAATTGCACTATGGTCTAATATAATGAATTTGGTATTGACTATGTATTGAGCTAGAATGAGCTATAGTACAAATGAGTTTAATCTAATAATATAAAAAAGGCACAAGACTCTCAATTGTAATTGCACTAAGGTCTTATGTAAGTTGTTTACAAGAATTAGAGTATAACTAGATTTAAATCGACAGTATAAAATACACAAGTTAAGGTAGCAAAAGAATAATAAAAAATGATAAAAATAAAAATGGCAATGACTTGGTTATAATATGCTAGTAAGATGGTAGACAGGATAATATAAAAGTTGTAGTTGAAAATACTAGTTTAAAAAAGTATAGAATAAAATGGTCAATAAAAGAAGTTTACAATAAGTTTGGTCAATATAGTTTAAAGTAAAATTAGGCAATAATAGGGATTTAGAATAAAATTGGGCAATTAAGTATTTCTTAAAGTGAGTATTTCTTAAAGTGGTTAGTTTATACTAAAATAAGATAGAACAGTGATGTGGTAAGTTGTAAAAAAAGGAGATATATTCTGTAGATATTAAACACAATTAAGACTATGAGGTAGAATGGTCGTTGAATACAACAATGACAATCAAAAGTAGTTGGGGGATTAGAATTTTAGGGGGAGACAAATTTATGACAATGTAACACTAACGGTGGACTGTGGGTATTAACTGCACTTTACTCTGATTCTGTTAGTCCAGCCTCACTTAGGAATGTTTTAAGGTCATGTTCTGTAGAGATGAAGTATCTCTTCCCAGTGGGCTGTTTCCTAGCTGCTATTTTTCCATCCCTCACAAAGCACTGGTGGATTTTTTGGGCATAGCGTAATTTTCTTAGCCGATAAAGAAGGTTTTGTCTTGTTTTGGTAAGGCACTCATTGACGTAAACATCAGATTTCATAGAAATAGATGTTTTTTAGTAGGTTGTTTCTTTGTAGGCTAGTTTGGAATTTTAACAGCACTGTTTTTTTACCCGCTTGGTAGCCCATCAGTTTGCAGTCCTTTAGGTCATCACTACATATGTTAAGGTGAAGGTGGTCCTTGATAAGCTGTAGGGTAGTCTCCATGAAGGTGGTCCTTGATAAGCTGTAGGGTGGTCTCCATGCAGGTCTCTTGGGTGACTGTGGCTGGGAGATGTTTGCTGTTAACTACAACAGCATCAGATAGCTGCTGTTGGTCATTATGGTCTTGGAAGTTGGTTATGACATTGGCAAGTTGTTGGTCCACTCTTGATCTTTCCTCTATAATGTTGGTAGTAAGTAGGGTGACTTGGTCTTTTAGAGTGTTGATGGTGTCTAGGGACTGTGTGTGGGTGTTGCTTTGTTGTTCCAGAGTGTCTAATTTATGTTCAAGAGCAATGATCTTGTTGAGGTAATCTGCATTGCTAGCTTTTAGTTCCTGCATTTCTTGAGGTAGTTTGGTGATCGTTTGGTTCTGAATCATAAGGAGTTTAGCTATTTCTGGGTCGGTGATCTTCTTGACATCAAATACTGGGAAGGAGCTATCTTGGACTGTGGCGGCGGCCATGTTTGTTGTTGTCTGTCGTGTGTTGTGGTGGTGCCGGTGGGTGATGAGGGTTGTGTCCTGGCTGGCAGTACCACAAGTTTTCCTCGTGTTATTACTGCTCTCACCTTTGATGTTAGGAGTCCTTAGCTGGTTACTGGATCTTCTTTTATTGCTCTGACCCTTGTCCATTGGCTGTGGTTTCGGGTGAATAGTAGGCGATGGGTGATGGGTGAATGTTGTGGAGTATCACTTCAGTGGCAGCGGGGTAGGAGGTGGTAGTACGAGTCCTATTAGTTGGTAATTTGTGAACTTTTGGGTGATTTCTGCAGTTGATTTATGTCATTCTGGGTATCCACACATGTTAGTGTTATGTGGGTCTTGATTAGGTCATCACTGAGCTGCTGGGAACCTCAGGTAGAAGTAAAAATAGAGGACAAGGTTCCTGTTGCCACTGCCACTGCTGCTGCAAGGTCAAATGTCCAAGAACTAGCTGCAAGTAGTATTAAAACAGGGAAGTGTTTTTGGGTATGTCCAAATGAGATAAATCTGTGGACTAAAATCACAAGGGTATTAAAAGAGGATAACGTCGAAGCTGCTTTCATAGACAACCTGGAAGCTTTCTACAACAGATGGGAACATAAAAAGTCTGGGCTGAATGGTACTGCCCTTGATACTGGCCATACCTGGAGTTTACCTGGAGAGAGTTCCGGGGGTCAACTCCCCCGCGGCCCGGTCTGTGACCAGGCCTCCTGGTGGATCAGAGCCTGATCAACCAGGCTGTTACTGCTGGTTGCACGCAAACCAACGTACGAGCCACAGCCCGGCTGGTCAGGAACCGACTTTAGGTGCTTGTCCAGTGCCAGCTTGAAGACTGCCAGGGGTCTGTTGGTAATCCCCCTTATGTATGCTGGGAGGCAATTGAACAGTCTCGGGCCCATGACACTTACTGTATGGTCTCTTAACGTGCTAGTGACACCCCTGCTTTTCATTGGGGGGATGTTGCATCGTCTGCCAAGTCTTTTGCTTTTGTAGTGAGTGATTTTCGTGTGCAAGTTCGGTGCTAGTCCCTCTAGGATTTTCCAGGTGTATATAATCATGTATCTCTCCCGCCTGAATTCCAGGGAATACAGGTTTAGGAACTTCAAGCGTTCCCAGTAATTGAGGTGTTTTATCTCTGCTATGCACGCTGTGAAGGTTCTCTGTACATTTTCTAGGTCAGCAATTTCACCTGCCTTGAAAGGTGCTGTTAGTGTGCAGCAATATTCCAGCCTAGATAGAACAAGTGACCTGAAGAGTCTCATCATGGGCTTGGCATCCCTAGTTTTGAAGGTTCTCATTATCCATCCTGTCATTTTTCTAGCAGATGCGATTGATACAATGTTATGGTCCTTGAAGGTGAGATCCTCCGACATGATCACTCCCAGGTCTTTGACGTTGGTGTTTCGCTCTATTTTGTGGCCAGAATTTGTTTTGTACTCTGATGAAGATTTAATTTCCTCGTGTTTACCATATCTGAGTAATTGAAATTTCTCATCGTTGAACTTCATATTGTTTTCTGCAGCCCACTGAAAGATTTGGTTGATGTCTGTCTGGAGCCTTGCAGTGTCTGCAATGGAAGACACTGTCATGCAGATTCGGGTGTCATCTGCAAAGGAAGACAGGGTGCTGTGGCTGACATCCTTGTCTATGTCGGATATGAGGATGAGGAACAAGATGGGAGCAAGTACTGTGCCTTGTGGAACAGAGCTTTTCACCGTAGCTGCCTCGGACTTTACTCTGTTGACGACTACTCCCTGTGTTCTGTTAGTGAGGAAATTATAGTTCCATCAACCGACTTTTCCTGTTATTCCTTTAGCACGCATTTTGTGCGCTATTACGCCATGGTCACACTTGTCGAAGGCTTTTGCAAAATCTGTATATATTACATCTGCATTCTTTTTGTCTTCTAGTGCATCTAGGACCTTGTCGTAGTGATCCAATAGTTGAGACAGACAGGAGCAACTTGTTTTAAACCCATGTTGACCTGGGTTGTGTAACTGATGGGTTTCTAGATGGGTGGTGATCTTGCTTCATAGGACCCTTTCAAAGATTTTTATGATATGGGATGTTAGTGCTATCAGTCTGTAGTTCTTTGCTGTTGCTTTACTGCCCCCTTTGTGGAGTGGGGCTATGTCTGTTGTTTTTAGTAACTGTGGGACGACCCTCGTGTCCATGCTCCCTCTCCATAGGATGGAAAAGGCTCGTGATAGGGGCTTCTTGCAGTTCTTGATGAACACAGAGTTCCATGAGTCTGGCCCTGGGACAGAGTGCATGGGCATGTCATTTATCGCCTGTTCGAAGTCATTTGGCGTCAGGATAACATCGGATAGGCTTGTGTCAACCATGTAGTCAGAAACTGTAAGGCTGGAGGTGATGTCCTGGTAGCCAGTAAATGTTGGGCTGATAGCGCTCTCCTGGGAGACAGTAATAGTGATGCTGGACGTGCTGTCCTGGGAGACAGTAATGGTGAAGCTGGAGGTGCTGTCCTGGGAGACAGTAATGGTGAAGCTGGAGGTGCTGTCCTGGGAGACAGTAATGGTGAAGCTGGAGGTGCTGTCCTGGGAGACAGTAATGGTGAAACTGGAGATTTTGTCCAGGTTGTCGGGAATTATATGCAGGAAGGAATGCATATAAAAGACCTCATAGGGGACAGGAGCCGTAGTGGGGAAACAAGTGTAGTCAAAGATAAGATAAAACCAATATTGCAAACTAGAAATACCACAGGAAATAGCAAACAAGAGGACTCCACTAGCAATAGTGAGGATATATTACCAAAAACAACTGGTGGGAGCTCCATTGTTGGTGTTAGGGAGGATAGGAAAAAGACAGGTAAACATGCACCAACAGGGAATACAGTCACAGAAACCCAATGCAAATGGAAACCAAGCCTGTGCACATACTATGCACTTGGTACCTGCAGGCATGGGAAATCTGGAAAAACAGATGGAACGTGCAACTATGACCACCCTAGAAAATGCCGTGCCCATATGACAACAGGAAAATGCAAACTCCCATTCTGTAAGCTTTTTCACCCTGAAATGTGTACCTCTTCAGTACAGGAAAGACTGTGCTATAACTTAAATTGCCAGGCACACCATCCAAAGGGGACAAAAAGATACAAAACATCCAGGCCATGGGAAAACCTGGGTAGCCACAGCCACTCAATAGGGAGAGGTTTTTTAGTGCCAGGAAGGAAAAAAAACTGGCAGGAAATGGCAAAAATCGTACACCAAATCCAGTCATTCCTGGAGCAGAACCACAGTCGATGGCCTCCACTCCAAACCAACAGATACAGATACTAATGCCGGAAAAAAAATCCCCCCCCCCCAATACCAACAATGCCACCAGTCCGATGACATTCTTCTTTGCAAATATACAGGGTCTAAAGCCAGCAACAAACAACAAAATACCTTTCATCCGTGGACTGCTTGCAGAGGCAAAGGCAATGTTCGTGGCTTTCACTGAGACCCACATAAAGGATCACTTGGAAAACGAAATATGGATCCCAGGTTACAACCTATACAGATGTGACAGAGTGAACAGACAAAAGGGGAGGGGTTGGCCTGTACATTCCAGAGTCACTTGTTTGCACAGAACTGCTTAATGCCCCAAATGATGTAGTGGAAGTTTTAGCAGTAAAGATCGAGAACCAAAACTTAGTCATTGTAGTAGTCTACAAGCCTCCGGATGCAACATCCCAGCAATTCCAGGAACAGCTGTTAAAAATTGACCACTGTCTGGAAAATCTTCCAGCTCCTGCACCCAACATCTTGCTCCTGGTGGATTTCAACTTAAGGCACCTAAAATGGAGGAATATAGCAAATAATATTGTTGCAGTAATAACACCAGGAGGCAACTCTGATGAAAACTCACACTCACACGAGCTTTTAAATCTCTGCACAAAATTCAATTTAAACCAGCAAATAATAGAGCCTACTAGACTGGAGAATACACTAGACCTCATCTTCCCTAACAATGATGATCTGATAAGAAATGTCACCATATCAAAAACAATATACTCAGATCACAACATAATTGAGGTTCAGACATGTATGTGCGGGGCCCCAGAGCGACATAATGAGATTAGTCACGAGGGAGCATTCACCAAATTCAACTTCAATAACAAAAACATAAAGTGCGACCAAGTAAACCAAGTCCTAACTGATATAAGCTGGGAATATATACTAAGCAACACAGACCCCAACTTATGCCTAGAACAGGTTAACTTGGTGGCACTCGATGTATGCACAAGCCTTATTCCTCTAAGAAAAAGGATGAGTAGATGTAAAATAGAAAGAGACAGGCACTCCCTTTACAGGCGACGGAAAAGAATAACAGAGCGGCTAAAAGTGGTCAATATATCTGAAATGTATAGGGAGACACTGGTCAGAGAAATAGCAAACATCGAACTTAAGCTAAAGGAAACTTATAGGAGTCAGGAATCGTGGGAAGAACTAAAAGCCATAAATGAAATCGAAAGAAACCCAAAGTATTTCTTCTCCTATGCCAAATCAAAGTCGAGAACAACGTCCAGTATTGGGCCCCTACTTAAACAAGATGGGTCCTACACAGATGACAACAAGGAAATGAATGAGCTACTCAAGTCCCAATATGACTCAGTTTTTAGCAAGCCGCTAACCAGACTGAGAGTCGAAGATCAAAATTAATTTTTTATGAGAGAGCCACAGAATTTGGTTAACACAAGCCTATCCGATGTTATCCTGACGCCAAATGACTTCGAACAGGCGATAAATGACATGCCCATGCATCTGCCCCAGGGCCAGACTCATGGAACTCCGTGTTCATCAAGAACTGCAAGAAGCCCCTATCACGAGCCTTTACCATCCTATGGAGAGGGAGCATGGACACGGGGGTCGTCCCACAGTTACTAAAAACAACAGACATAGCCCCACTCCACAAAGGGTGCAGTAAAGCAACAGCAAAGAACTACAGACTGATAGCACTAACATCCCATATCATAAAAATCTTTGAAAGGGTCCTAAGAAGCAAGATCACCACCCATCTAGAAACCCATCAGTTACACAACCCAGGGCAACATGGGTTTAGAACAGGTCGCTCCTGTCTGTCTCAACTATTGGATCACTACGACAAGGTCCTAGATGCACTAAAAGACAAAAAGAATGCAGATGTAATATATACAGACTTTGCAAAAGCCTTCGACAAGTATGACCATGGCGTAATAGCGCACAAAATGCGTGCTAAAGGAATAACAGGAAAAGTCGGTCGATGGATGTATAATTTCCTCACTAACAGAACACAGAGAGTAGTAGTCAACAGAGTAAAGTCCGAGGCAGCTACGGTGAAAAGCTCTGTTCCACAAGGCACAATACTCGCTCCCATCTTGTTCCTCATCCTCATATCCGACATAGACAAGGATGTCAGCCACAGCACCGTGTCTTCCTTTGCAGATGACACCCGAATCTGCATGACAGTGTCTTCCATTGCAGACACTGCAAGGCTCCAGGCAGACATTGCAGACACTGCAAGGCTCCAGGCAGACATTGCAGACACTGCAAGGCCCCAGGCAGACATTGCAGACACTGCAAGGCTCCAGGCAGACATTGCAGACACTGCAAGGCTCCAGGCGGACATTGCAGACATTGCAAGGCTCCAGTCAGACATTGCAAACACTGCAATACTCCAGGCAGACATTGCAGACACTGCAAGGTTCAAGGCAGACATTGCAGACACTGCAAGGCTGCAGGGAGACATTGCAGACACTGCAAGGCTCCAGGCGGACATTGCAGACACTACAAGGCTATAGCCAGACATTGCAAACACTGCAATGCTCCAGGCAGACATTGCAGACACTGCAAGGCTCCAGACAGACATTGCAGACACTGCAAGGCTCCAGGCAGACATTGCAGACACTGCAAGGCTCCAGGCGGACATTACAGACACTGCATGGCTTCAGGCGGACACTGCAGACACTGCAAGGCTCCAGGCAGACATTGCAGACACTGCAAGGCTCCAGGCAGACATTGCAGACACTGCAAGGCTCCAGGCAGACATTGCAGACACTGCAAGGCTCCAGGCAGACATTGCAGACACTGCAAGGCTCCAGGCAGACATTGCAGACACTGCAAGGCTCCAGGCAGACATTGCAGACACTGCAAGGCTCCAGGCAGACATTGCAGACACTGCAAGGCTCCAGGCGGACATCAACCAAATCTTTCAGTGGGCTGCAGAAAACAATATGAAGTTCAACAATGAGAAATTTCAATTACTCCGATATGGTAAACATGAGGAAATTAAATCTTCATCAGAGTACAAAACAAATTCCGGCCACAAAATATAGCGAGAAACTAACGTCAAAGTCCTGGGAGTGACCATGTCGGAGGATCTCACCTTCAAGGACCATATCATTGTATCAATCGCAGCTGCTAGAAAAATGACAGGATGGATAATGAGAACCTTCAAAACTAGGAATGCCAAGCCCAGGATAACACTCTTCAGGTCACTTGTTCTATCTAGGCTGGAATATTGCTGCACACTAACAGCACCTTTCAAGGCAGGTGAAATTGCTGACCTAGAAAATGCAAAGAGAACCTTCACGGCACGCATAACGGAGATAAAACACCTCAATTACTGGGAGCGCTTGTGGTTCCTGAACCTGTATTCTCTGGAATGCAGGCGGGAGAAATACATGATTATATACACCTGGAAAATCCTAGAGGGACTAGTACCGAACTTGCACACGAAAATCACTCACTACGAAAGCAAAAGACTTGGCAGACGATGCAACATCCCCCCAATGAAAAGCAGGGGTGTCACTAGCACGTTAAGAGACCATACACTAAGTGTCAGTGGCCCGAGACTGTTCAACTACCTCCCAGCATAAATAAGGGGGATTACCAACAGACCCCTGGCAGTCTTCAAGCTGGCACTGGACAAGCACCTAAAGTCGGTTTCTGACCAGCCGGGCTGTGGCTCGTACGTTGGTTTGCGTGCAGCCAGCAGCAACAGCCTGGTTGATCAGGCTCTGATCCACCAGGAGGGCTGGTCACAGACCGGGCCGCGGAGGCGTTGACCCACGGAACTCTCTCCAGGTAAACTCCAGGTAAACTAGGGTCACATTGCTTGGAAATGCCCATTTAAGCCACACTGGTGTGCAGTGTGTGCCAAGGCTCATCCTTCTCACCAGTGCTATGATATGATCAAGAAACACCAGACCGTTGCATTAGAATGTATCAATTGTAAGACTCCAGGAGTCACAGCTGCTCATGCTGACTGCAGAGCGAAAGCTGCGGACATCACCAGCGGCAGGGCTCCCGCCTCACCCATCACCCCCCATGACGATGCAGTAGGCCTACCAGATACTTCATATCTGAATACTGACCCATGCCTGATTTCAGACAATATGGTTGAGCGAGTCACTCTGGGATTACATCAACAGAGCACGATCACGTCTGCTATCAACACTAGTAATGCTGCTGGTGTTGACACCACCTGTCTGGCTGAGTCGGTTGTCAGTCAGCCACCTGACTCAGCTGACCGGGACTTCATACCTCCAGATGACGCTAGTCTTGCTGGGGTGGTACACAACATGCAACTGCGCATAACAGTACTGGAGAAGCAACAATGGTGTTTGAAACAACAACTTGAGCACCACGAGGAAAAACTTACAGAGGTTGCAAATGAGTACATCAACCCACAGATTGTCAGCCATTATGAAAATGAGTGTGGTGATGATGAACAAACTGATGATTGCAGTGGTGTTAATAATTACAAAAATGATGAATCTGATAGTGGTGTTTACAATCACAGTGAAGATGATAAGGGCAGTGAAGACCATCATGATAGTCAACCTGATGAGTGTAATGTATTGATAGATACTGAGTGTGGAGATGACCCGGTTGTTGATAATGGTGTATGTATCACTGGTCATAATGATGAGGGAAGTGATACATGTGATGATAGTGATGAGTGTAATAAAAGCGGAGAGGTGAGTGCGAGGGATAGTGTCACTTTCCATACATTCACAGACAAAGAACGTCGTGACCTCTGTGTACAAAGACTCCCAAGAGGTCTCATTAATGGAAGTGCACTTAGGAGACTCATGGATAAGGATAATACTGATGATATTGATATTGATTATGTCTGTTTGTTATTTAGTAAGTTTTTTCATTTTGCTGAGAAATTGAATTCTGTCCCTGGACTTTTATAATGGAACCAAACTCGTATAAACTATTAATTGTAAGTTGGAATATTGCGTCACTTAGAAAAAGATTTTCTGACCTGCATCATAAAGTAACCACTGAATCCATTGATATTGTGTGTCTACTAGAGTGCAGAGTCCCTGAAAAATCCCAACCCCCTAAATTGCCATCATTTGTTGCATATAATCTCAAATCTACTAATTCTTGTGTTCTATATATTAAAAAATCACTTCCCCATCAACTTCTTGAACATAAGAAAACAGAGGAGCTACAGTATCACGGTGTTAGGATTTATATTCGGAACTCTGCTCTCAACATATTTAACTTGTACGCTCCTGCTGATAAGTTTAATTACTTGGAGCTTTGGAACTCCCAACTTGTGCTCAATCTGAACCTACTCTAATTATTGGTGATTATAATGCAAGACACAAAAGCATTGGAAACTCTCAGTTTGGTAATCGTAATGGCAATCAACTGTTCTCACTCTTAAACAGTCATAATAATGTGCAAATTGTAGGTGACCTTGAATCCACACATATCTATGGAGGTGTCCTTTATCTGTGCCTGGGCTTCAACATTACTTCTGCCAGCTGTGAGTCTTCCATTGTAACAGATATAGCGTCCGATCATTTCCCAAGGCTAACCTCTCTAGATATTGGTAATACTATCCTCCCTGGTGGGATATTCAAAAGGAAACGTCTTAATGTTTCCCCTGATCAACATGATGACTTTGTTGCGCATGTGACTGACTGGTATAATTCCTATGAGTGTACCTCTGTCGAGACTTTTAACAATGACCTTGTGAGCAGTATTCAGAACTTCTTAGAGCTGCCTCTGAAACCTCCTACTACTCTAAATCCAAATGACTTCCATGATAATCATAAGTCTTATAAAAACCATACCTATTACAATGATTCTAAACTTCGAACATTGAAACGTACTGCTCGCAGACTAGGCCTAGCCTATAGAAACCATCGTACCCCTGAAATGCTGAGCCTCTTCCAAACTGCCCTTGCTGCTGCCAGAGAGCGTATGACAGAGCTGCGGCAAACAGACTGGGAACAATTTGTCAATGGTCTCAATGCTCATACCCCACTTAGCCGGGCATGGAGGGACATAAATAGAATTAAGGGTAACATAACTGGGCAGATCGCGCACCCTCATCCCTTGCATAGGGCGAATGAGTTAGTCAGTGCTTGGGCTGCTACATCTAGCTATGACAGTCTTCCCAATACCACACAGGCGAAATTAATGGACAAATATGATGCAAGGGAGAGACTCGTTTGCTTTATGCTCAGCAAGGCAGATGACTGCAACATTCCTTTCACTAATTATGAACTTGATGCAGCACTAACTAAAGGCAACTCCACATCGCCTGGTGAGGATGGTATTACTTACAATATACTCAGATTGCTGTGTCGAGTACCAGGTAATCCTTTACTTGAATTATATAACATGAGTTATGTCACTGGGGAGCTCCCTAAATCATGGACCAATAGCCTCATTACTCCCATTCCGAAGCCCAATCAACAAAACTCATTTCGCCCAATATCCCTTACTAGCTGCTTGTGTAAAACATTCGAAAGGATGATTCTTAATCGTCTTATGCACAGAATTAAGCAATTCTTGTCTCCCCGGTTGCATGGCTTCATGCATGGAAGGAGTGTGCATCATTGCATTACCACCTTTCTCACTCTGCGCACTGACAGCTCATACACTACCTTCCTTGACCTTAAATCCGCTTTTGATGTAGCCAACCGACATGTAATCATTAGTGAACTTGCCAGAATGGATGTTGGAGGATGGCTTCTCCGCTGGATTAAAGGTTACCTGTCCAACAGAAAGTCGTCTGTGTTGTTCCAGGGACATAGAAGTGTAACTGAAGATTTTGAATTAGGAACCCCACAGGGAGGTGTGCTTAGTCCCACCCTTTTCAACATTTTGATTAATGCCTTACTTAATGCCATGCCTAGGCAGCCCCATCATTATATGGTTAGTTTTGCTGATGACATAATGTTCACACCACCGGATTCTCCAACACCCAAAACATTCTTAATCATGTACTAGCCTCGTGTCAGGACCTGGGGTTAATAATCTCAGGGGATAAAACAAAGATACTCAACAGGCGTCCTCCTCGGCAGAGAGGCACAGTTCATCAGATCCAGTTGCATGATAGGTCTCTTCTAGAATATGTAAGCAGATACAGGTATCTAGGCTTTGAGGTTCCACTACTTGGACCTGTTGTAACGAGACTTTGTCGCCAATACAAAGAAAGGCTGAGAGCACTTAGAGTTGTGGCAGGTTTTCATCCCAGGTATGGAGCTAATGTTAAAATTGTGAAAATGATGTATCTTGCTTATATTAGATCATTGGTTGATTATGCGGCGCCACTACTTGCACTCGTGTCTGACTGGAAGCTTGGAGGGCTGGAAAAACTGCAAAACGAAGCAATGTGGATCATCCTAGAATGCCCTCGTACTGCCAAAATTTTAAATATGAGGAAAGAACTTAATATTCCAAGCATTAGAGATCGTGTTACTGAAAGAAATATCCTTATTGGGGTCAATATGCTTAGGCAAGCTCATTCAAACCCCTGCACAGAAGCCCTCCAAACTTTCCTCAGCACTGGTGAACATCCTTCCAGATGGATCGAAAAAACTGGAACCGACCTCCGCATGAACCAGCTACATGATCTATATCAAGTTGGAAAACAGAGACATTTCCCTTCTCCATGGGATATT
Source organism: Cherax quadricarinatus (assembly GCF_038502225.1). Lineage (NCBI taxonomy): Eukaryota > Metazoa > Arthropoda > Malacostraca > Decapoda > Parastacidae > Cherax > Cherax quadricarinatus. The sequence goes on from NW_027195225.1 coordinate 260,290, forward strand.
ACCCCATTCCAAACTACCATTCCTCTATTTCCCCCCAAAACTCTTCTTAAATCACAACCAAAGCTTCGTCTTGAAGCCAAACATGATGCCTTAAGCTGCATTGATAACTTAGTCACACAGAACACTCTTTCACAAATTATTTACGTTGACGGTTCTGTTCAGTAGTTCACTGGTGCAGCTGGTAGTGCTGCTGTTGTCACACAGAGTGATGGCTCTCATAAAGAAATTGGAGCACGCATCAATAACTGGGCCTCTACCCTTCAAACAGAACTGTTTGCCATACTCCTTGCACTCAAATGTGTCCATGTATCTAAGGTTGACACTTTAATTGTAACTGATTCTCTGTCATTCATAAATGCTCTCAACTCATTAAGTATAAATTGTGGCATGCTTGTGTCAGAAGCCAGACATAGGTATGGCAAGATTGTGGACAGTGGAGTCAGAGTGCACATGCTGTGGATTACATCTCACATTGGTCTTCAGATGCATGATAGAACTGATAAATTGGCTAAGCTGTATGCTCTCAAAGAGGGAGTAGATTACAATCTTGGATTGTCAGTTAGCAGTTTGGGAACAATAATACGACAAGAACTTCAAATGAACTTTATTGACTTAAGACTTAGGGAGATTGACACAAGTCAGTCCATCTATCATCATTCCATCATGCAGGAGGAGCCACATGTCTATGGTGCATCCAACAAGATAAGCAGACTCTTGGATGTCACTACTGCCCGGCTCCGGCTGGGTTACAAGTATCTATGGCAGGTTAAATCACCACCACCAGATGTAGACCAAACGAAATGTAAACTTCGCCAGATGGACTATTGTCACACCTTGCATCATTATGTACTGGAGTGTGATCAAATTAATGAATTTAGAAACAACTCACTCATAAATGTTCAAGAAATGGAAAAGTATTTTATCCACACGCTTCATACACGGAGGGCCCGGGTTCGATTCCCGGCGGGTGGAAACATTCGACACATTTCCTTACACCTGTTGTCCTGTTCACCTAGCAGCAAATAGGTACCTGGGTGTTAGTCGACTGGTGTGGGTCGCATCCTGGGGGACAAGATTAAGGACCCCAATGGAAATAAGTTAGACAGTCCTCGATGACGCACTGACTTTCTTGGGTTATCCTAGGTGGCTAACCCTCCGGGGTTAAAAATCCGAACGAAATCTTATCTCTTATCTTACAGACCATTCTGGAGAAATACCCTGACTTTGCTAGCTCAAATTAATGCATTACCATGCGTGTGTGTGTGTGTGTGTGTGTGTGTGTGTGTGTGTACTCACCTATTTGTGTGTGTGTGTGTGGGTGTGTGTATTGGTGTGTGTGTGGGTGTATGTGTGGGTGTGTGTGTGGGTGTGTGTGTGGGTGTGAGTGTGTGTGTGTGTGTGTGTGTGTGTGTGTACTCACCTATTTGTACTCACCTATTTGTGGTTGCAGGGGTCGAGTCACAGCTCCTGGCCCCGCCTCTTCGCTGATTGCTACTAGGTCCTCTCTCTCCCTGCCCCATGAGCTCTATCATACCTCGCCTTAAAACTATGTATGGTTCCTGCCTCCACTACATCCCTTTCTAGGCTATTCCATGGCCTGACTACTCTATGACTGAAGAAATACTTCCTAATATCCCTTTGATTCATCTGAGTCTTCAGCTTCCAATTGTGACCTCTTGTGTCTGTGTCCCATCTCTGGAACATCCCGCCTTTGTCCACCTTGTCTATTCCGTGCAGTATTTTATATGTCGTTATCATGTCTCCCCTGACCCTCCTGTCCTCCAGTGTCGTCAGGCCGATTTCCCTCAACCTTTCTTCGTAGGACAATCCCCGTAGCTCTGGGACTAGTCTTGTTGCCAACCTTTGCACTTTCTCTAATTTCTTGACGTGCTTGACTAGGTGTGGATTCCAAACTGGTGCTGCATGCTCCAGTATGGGCCTGACGTAGATGGTATACAGAGTCTTAAACGAATCCTTACTGAGGTATCGGAACACTATCCGTAGGTTTGCCAGGCGCCCGTATGCTGCAGCAGTTATCTGATTGATGTGTGCCTCAGGAGATATGCTCGGTGTTATACTCACCCCCAGATCTTTTTCCTTGAGTGAGGTTTGCAGTCTTTGGCCATCTAAACTATATTGTGTCTGCGGTCTTCTTTGCCCTTCCCCAATCTTCATGACTTTGCATTTGGCAGGGTTAAATTCAAGGAGCCAGTTGCTGGACCAGGCTTGTAGCCTGTCCAGGTCTCTTTGTAGTCCTGCCTGATCCTCGTCCGATTCGATTCTTCTCATTAACTTCACATCGTCTGCAAACAAGGACACTTCTGAGTCTATCCCTTCCGTTATGTCGTTCACATATACCAAGAACAGAACAGGTCCTAGGACTGACCCCTGTGGATCCCCGCTTGTCACAGGCGCCCACTCTGACACCTCGTCGCGTACCATGACTCGTTGTTGCTTCCCTGTCAGATATTCTCTTCTCCATTGCAGTGCCTTTCCTGTTATGTGTGCCTGATCCTCTAGCTTTTGCAGTAACCTCTTGTGAGGAACTGTGTCGAAGGCCTTCTTGCAGTCCAAAAATATGCAGTCGATCCACCCCTCTCTCTCTTGTCTTACTTCTGTCACCTTGTCATAAAACTCCAGTAGGTTTGTGACACAGGATTTTCCTTCCCTGAAACCATGCTGGTTGTCAATTATACACTTGTTTCTTTCCAGGTGCTCCACCACTCTCCTCCTGATGATCTTCTCCATGACCTTGCATACTATACACGTTAGTGATACAGGTCTGTAGTTTAGTGCCTCATGTCTGTCTCTCTTTTTAAAAATTGGGACTACATTTGCCATTTTCCATACCTCAGGGAGTTGCCCAGTTTCAAATGATGTGTTGAAGATCTTTGTTAATGACTCACACAATATCTCTGCTCCCTCTTTAAGGACCCATGGAGAGATGTTGTCTGGTCCCACCGCCTTTGAGGTGTCAAGTTCGCATAGCAGCTTCTTCACCTCCTCCTTGGTTATATGTACCTCATCCAGCACTTGCTGGTGTGCCCCCCAGTTCTGATTTCTTGGAGTCCTACTGGTTTCCACTGTAAATACCTCTTTAAATCTTGTGTTGAGCTCCTGACAAACCTCTCGATCGTTTCTTGTGAATTCCCCATCACCCTTCCTCAGTCTGATTACCTGGTCCTTGACTGTTGTTTTCATCCTGATGTGGCTGTACAACAGCTTCGGGTCAGTCTTTACTTTTGATGCTATGTCATTTTCATATTGTCTCTGAGCCTCCCTTCTTATCTGTGCATATTCGTTTCTGGCTCTTCGGCTGATTTCTTTATTTTCCTGAGTTCTCTGTCTTCTGTACCTTTTCCATTCTCTAGTACACCTAGTTTTTGCCTCCCTACACCTTTGGGTGAACCAAGGACTCGTTCTGTTCTTCCCATTATTTCTGTTTCCCTTGGGAACAAACCTCTCCTCTGCCTCCTTGCATTTTGTTGCTACATAGTCCATAATTTCTTGTACTGGTTTTCCTGTCAGTTCCCTCTCCCACTGAGTGTCTTGAAGGAAGTTCCTCATGCCTGAGTAGTTCCCCCTTTTGTAGTTTGGTTTTTCCCAGCCTATTCCTGCAACTCTCTCCACTTGGAGCTCAACTATGTAGTCGAAGCACAGAACCACATGATCACTAGCTCCCAGGGGCCTTTCGTACATGATATCCTCGATGTCAGAACTACTCATGGTGAATACAAGGTCCAGCCTTGCTGGTTCATCCTCTCCTCTCTCTCTGGT